>NC_057755.1:229534-240225 GCF_004010195.1 Chiloscyllium plagiosum | reverse complement strand
TTGACGAATAATGCTAACAGAGATGAGAAATGTTCATGTCATTATTAAAGGTGCAAATCGCGATCAGAGTCCTCTCTGTGCCGATAAACTGAGGATATGATAACTCACTGAATCCCTCATAGTGTGTTTTGGAAAGAGAACAATTCCTTGTCAAGTTTAGCAATGCTCTAATGTCGCTGACATTTAGTCAGCAAATAATGCAAAGTCCAAGTCGGAAGATGTGACTTTTTTTTTGCATTCTCTGCATTATCTGACTCAAAGAGTTTTGGAATATGCCTGTTGATATTCTATGAATGCAATACACAATACAGAAGAAAACAGTGAATTCACTACTGTAACTACGGAATGTGGCAGCTCCAATCTATTGCATAATAAAATATGACATGATAAAAAAAACAGGTCTCTCTGACTCTCTATTGTTTTATGATCATGTCATGGACAATTAGCATTTAAATTAATAATCCGAATACTCTACAGTCCATAGGTAATACACGATTTCAAAATGCTACTTTTCTAAAATCTTTACATTGTAATAAAATAACTAAACAAAGTAAGCAATGTCACCCTAATGAATTGACAAATTATTATGCTCTAACCTTAGTTAACATTGTTCCTCCCCATGTAAAATTGCTTTATGCATTGTACAAATTTTGAAGCTACAAAAACGTTTTCAGTGAAAAACTGGAAGGTAGCACTATTGTATTCAATTTTACGCTCTCCAAATTTCCAGTGTTGGAAATGGACAACACAGAAACAAGCCATTTAACCTGCCAAGTGAATACACTTCAACTCTCCTCAGTCTTTCTGCAAAACAAGAGGAATGCACGACATTTGTGGCACTGAAAGAAGTCATTCATATCTGCATCAACTAAATCAACCTGGTCAGATCCCATTTTTCAGCATCTGGTCGACAGCACTGAGGTTTTCTGCACTTCATGTGCAGATCTAAGTTCCCCTTATATGAGTTAAGGTTAGTCACTCAAGCCACTATCAAAACTGGCAGTTGCACAGTCATCTTCCGAATGAAATGGCGCATGGGGATGAATTATTTAATATTCCCTGCAGTGTGCTGCACATGTACAGAGAAGAAACCTGAAACATCTGACTGATGATGAGATGCAACTGCTCCAAGTGAGATGGTGGAGTGAGGCCAGGGAGGGATTTGTGCACATAAGGGTGCAGAAATGTCAAATTCTGGAAATCTTTGAGTGTGTCACTGTTGTCCATGACGTCTGTAGTGATGGGGAAATGTGACTTATTGTGAAGAATGATAAAGGACAGAGAGAAGGAATAAATGTGCCATTTTCATGTTGTCAGGCTGGTATTAGTGAGTCCCATAAGGATGATTACTCCACAAACAGCCATTTATAATCTCTAGCAATGACTGTGATGATAGGAGCATGTGTGACGTCTGTTGATAGCACAATGTTAGGTGGAACAGTTAAAGACAAGGAGGACACAGGAACGCTGAGAAAGGAAAGGACAGGTTTTTTGAGTGAATAAGCATAAATTAGTCTGAGCAATATAATGCATAGAACTACGAGGTGTTCTTCATTCATTTCAGTCTTAGACAGACTTCAATCCATCTATAAACTATTAGATGCTTATCCTAGTCTTAAATTAAGAGATATCAGACAGCCTTTCCGTCCATTCATTGCCAGCAGTTTCCATTATTCTCTTGAAAACTGTACTCATCTCAGAACCTCCTAAATTTGAAGAATTCAAACATGTGTGTGCATCATTTCAGTCCCTCATTAGTGAACTCTTGCTGACTGAGCGAATCTACCAGAACCATCAGTCCTGACTAAGCAGAATGCAGGGTGGTGTATTGTCTCAACAGTGCCTCGGGTCGAGAACGTGACAGAACAACTTCAGGTAATATTGGGGCGTGGGGTTTTCTGGGGTGGGACAGCAGCAGGAGCGGGAAAGTGTGGGAAGTGAAGAACCCATGGTCCGAGTGCATATTTACACCGACAATATCTGGGATCGAAATTACTTTCCAGAGGACAGCATCATGTAATTAATCATTCGCTATTTGCAAATGCATCGCTTTTCACAGGAGTCTTTCTTTGTGTCAGCTATTTGGCATCTCATTATCCCTGAAATTCATCTTTCTTTTAAATTTCATTCAGGGCTACCTGATTGGCTCAGGTTCGCAGCCATAATTTGGGAACTCATACCCTATGATGCCCAGCTGGCTAATCCCAGGGCAATAACAGGGAGACACAGCTATGAATCTTCATCAGTAAAATGCAGAAAATCGAGCAAGAAATTGAAAAGCTGATCCCCCATTACGCTGAGTACACATTAGGTACATGAACATGTGGCTGTAAGCATTAGTTCCAGGAAGAAGGGTTTTAGATGTCTCGATGTTTGGCGAGGTTTCTCGGCCTGGTGTGATCTGAATACATTGGAAACATGGGTTTTGATTTAATTGGATGGCGATGGATTCTCTTTTGGGGAAACATACTCCCGCCATTGTGAAATATTTCTTCAATCTTGTCGGAGTTTTGGGAACTTGAAAAAAAAAGCACAGTTAGCAGGGAAATGGCCACTTGACGTAGTAAATCTGTGAGTGAAAGAGAAAGGCCACAAAAAGACGTTCTGGATCGATGAAGACGTTCTCTTTCAGAATCCCAATCTACAGGTCAAACCCTCCCCTCACATGACTCACAAATTCAGGGACAGAGTTCTTTCTGATGTCTTACTTGCTCATTTTTAGGATATCCCAAGATTGTATCCAATAAGTCATACACATCCTGTCAAAGTCCCACATTTTTTTATCATTTGTGATTATGCTTGCTTCACGTGGACAGAAATAACACATTTTAAGGACTAACCTATTCCATCTCACAGGTTTGAATTGATATGAGAGAACAGATATAAGCATGCAACAAGTTAATTTACTTTCTCCAAAACGTACAGACACAATGCAGTAGTATGAATTTACAATATTATTACAGAGGGAAGATTGATCTTAAAATGCTTGAATTGTATATTAACGTGGAGAATGAAGAATTGGACTCTAAAATTCGGATGCTGAATCTAAATAATGAAATAATGGATTGAGGAACCTTAGGGAAGAGTTATGTCCTTAATAATCCTCCCACCAATGTTTCTCACTCTCTGTCTCCTTGTTAATTGGTTCTCCGTTAAGGGAGTCATGTATTCAATCAACACCCTGATTAATTTGTAATCCCAGTCACGTCAAATCTCATGCGCCCCTGTTTAGGGAAGATGACACGACCCTATGCATCTTTGCTCAATACTGCAGTAATTTCCCCACACTAACACCATTCTGGTAAATCTCTGTTGCACTCTCCACAGATCAATTCTGTCCTCACTGCTCGGTGATGACCAAAACTGCATGTATGTGAGCCACCCTGTGTCTCGTATCATTTCAGTGTTACAGGTTTGGCAGGGAGTGAGGGAATTTGTATTGTATTGGCTGTGCTGTAGAGTAAAAGAGTAGTAACTTTGGGATGGGTAATATGGAATCACAACTCATTGCGGATGTCTGATATCAGGATCTGCGATATGTAATTAATCTGCATGGATGTAGTTCGGCCCAATTTGTTTGAAGTGTGGCTCAGTTTGTCTGTTCCTCAGGAGTCAGTCGAAGCGTTTAATCGCCTCAGTTCTTTTCTGATGTCAGCTGATTAATTACAGAACAAGCCAGACCCGAGACAGAAATCCAGATTGATGAGTGATAACCTTATTTACATTAATTAGCAAACTGATCTCTTGCTGAATCACAAACACACAATGCTGAAAACATTCTTTTATGGATGTAGTTCGGCCCAATTTGTTTGAAGTGTGGCTCAGTTTGTCTGTTCCTCAGGAGTCAGTCGAAGCGTTTAATCGCCTCAGTTCTTTTCTGATGTCAGCTGATTAATTACAGAACAAGCCAGACCCGAGACAGAAATCCAGATTGATGAGTGATAACCTTATTTACATTAATTAGCAAACTGATCTCTTGCTGAATCACAAACACACAATGCTGAAAACATTCTTTTTCACACCAAAACAGACGTTTATTGCAAAAGAAATGACAATAACTTAGAATAAATCAAATTACTTACTTATAACGTTGATTCAAACAGAACGAATACGAAGTAAATGTATAATTCTTATTAACCTCAAAACAATGCATCAATGAAACAAAAGGACACGACTTTTATATATTCAACAAAACAGACTCCTAATGCAGTTCAAAACAAAGCAACCCTCATATAATAGTCATATTAAAATCCTTGTTTCTATCATTTGGTTAAATGACTTGTGACTACGACTTCTAAACTGGAACTGCATTTGGTTTCTTCCTGGAGCTACCACATATATGAGTGTCAATGTACGTGGATTTAAACATTACCTTCAGAGCTTATGTCTCGTCACAACACCTCTGTCTGGGACCAATACAACACTTTCATTCCAACACAATGTATTTTAATAAAACTCTCATCTCATTCACATGAGCACAGAGCTATGCATCCACTCATTTCCAGGTTCTTACAGGATTGAAAAGAAATTACAAAAAAAAAAGATTGAAGTGAAAGTAAAGATTTCTCATTTATGGGTTTCTTCCTTAATCACAAATACCGGAACTAGCCAACAAATCATTCAGACTCCATTAATGCCATGCTGGATTTCAAGCATGAAAAGTATACAAAGGTTCACTCGTAGACAAAGCCATTCAGCCCGTGGAGAAATCTCAAACGCAACTTTTAAAACGAATTGCTGTGATAACAGAAATGCACTCACGTTGACGATTTGCTTCAAATGCACAGTGAAGCCGACTGCTTTTTCACTCAAAAAGCAGAACCAAACGAAAATCAAATATTATTGCAGACTCTACATAAAAATACCACCGCTTATATTTTAACAAAGAAACTCCTTTTGTTAATTCCACCGAAATTCCCCGTCGTCCCGATTGAAATGGAGATTTCTGGAAGGTTCCCAGAAGAGGTGAATAATCCCCCAAGCAGTTTCTGTGGAATCTGCGGTGATGGGGATTCCACGGGGTGTCTGTAACCTGATATTAAATTTTTGATCGTCTGCCACTGTCTGATTTACAGGCAAAACATGCTCATGTACCATTGTTCGTGGTAGAGTGAACCCACAGAGAATTCTCACGCAGATTCACACAAACTCAATGCTGCAGGCTCTTACCACGAATTGTTACAAATGGAAGAATCGTGTAAAATATCGTCCACACATGATAAAATGAAAACGTCATTTTCTGCCTGAATCTCTTTGCGCAGGCAATCTATCTGCACTCAATACCGAGGTGATGCAATCACAAAGCCTGTCATTTATACCTGCTGGCATCGCCTGGAGGATTCTTGCATTGCAATGTGGTTCGATTCATTTATTTAAGAATTTGAACAAGAAAGTCACAGCGGTGAGTTAACTCCCACTTGTGTTGGAGGATTTTTAGAATTGAGTATTATTGGATGATACAAATCTCAATCGGTCAATAGCAAACTTTGGAAAATGCATGTCGAATAAAATCATAGAATGCATACAATGTGGAAGAGGGTCAATGGGCCCATCGAAACCAAAACGACCCTGAAAAGAGTATCGCACCCAAATCCACGTGCGGGCCGCAGGGATAATCACTGAACCACCATGCCACCCTCGATACCAGCATTGATACTCCAACACTATCTATGACTCTTTGCGATCTTATTTTATTTCAATGTCATCATTTCCTTGCCTTTGACCATTTAGAAAATTTATTCTAGTTGTTGAGTGTCTCTCAAAGAAATGTGCTCCTCAACACTGAGCTCTAGTTTCCCTGGTTATTAGCGGCTATTCTGTGAAGTGATGATAGTTGGTGAATGGAAACAACACATTGTATTTTTTAGTAAATCCAACATCCCAACAGAATTCCTCACTTTGCATGGGTACAGTTTCTGAATCGAATATAACTTCTCCAATTAAGACAATAATTGAATAACGTAAACAAACTGAGTGAAAAATACGCTTTACGGTTACATAAGCTCCAATCAGTACAGATTATCCTACCAGGATAAGAGTGTCCTGGACATGTTGCAGACCTGACTCTGAGGCACAGACAATCTGAACAGCAGCGCATGGGGATGAATTATTTAATATTCCCTGCAGTGTGCTGCACATGTACAGAGAAGAAACCTGAAACATCTGACTGATGATGAGATGCAACTGCTCCAAGTGAGATGGTGGAGTGAGGCCAGGGAGGGATTTGTGCACATAAGGGTGCAGAAATGTCAAATTCTGGAAATGTTTGAGTGTGTCACTGTTGTCCATGGCATCTGTAGTGATGGGGAAATGTGACTTATTGTGAAGAATGATAAAGGACAGAGAGAAGGAATAAATGTGCCATTTTCATGTTGTCAGGCTGGTATTAGTGAGTCCCACAAGGATGATTACTCCACAAACAGCCATTTATAATCTCTAGCAATGACTGTGATGATAGGAGCAGGGGTGACGTCTGTTGACAGCACAATGTTAGGTGGAACAGTTAAAGACAAGGAGGACACAGGAACGCTAAGAAAGGGAAGGACAGGTTCTTTGAGTGAATAAGCATAATTTAGTCTGAGCAATATAATGCATAGAACTACGAGGTGTTCTTCATTCATTTCAGTCTTAGACAGACTTCAAGCCATCTATAAACTATTAGATGCTTATCCTAGTCTTAAATTAAGAGATATCAGACAGCCTTTCCGTCCATTCATTGCCAGCAGTTTCCATTATTCTCTTGAAAACTGTACTCATCTCAGAACCTCCTAAATTTGAAGAATTCAAACATGTGTGTGCATCATTTCAGTCCCTCATTCGTGAACTCTGGCTGACTGAGCTAATCTACCAGAACCATCAGTCCTGGCTAAGCAGAATGCAGGGTGGTGTATTGTCTCAACAGTGCCTCGGGTCGAGAACGTGACAGAACAACTTCAGGTAATATTGGGGCGTGGGGTTTTCTGGGGTGGGACAGCAGCCGGAGCGGGAAAGTGTGGAAAGTGAAGAACCCATGGTCCGAGTGCATATTTACACCGACAATATCTGGGATCGAAATTACTCTCCAGAGGACAGCATCATGTAATTAATCATTCGCTATTTGCAAATGCATCGCTTTTCACAGGAGTCTTTCTTTGTGTCAGCTATTTGGCATCTCAATATCCCTGAAATTCATCTTTCTTTTAAATTTCATTCAGGGCTACCTGATTGGATCAGGTTCGCAGCCATAATTTGTGAACTCATACCCTATGATGCCCAGCTGGCTAAACCCAGGGCAATAACAGGGAGACACAGCTATGAATCTTCATCAGTAAAATGCAGAAAATCGGGCAAGAAATTGAAAAGCTGATCCCCCATTACGCTGAGTACACATTAGGTACATGAACATGTCGCTGTAAGCATTGGTTCCAGGAAGAAGGGTTTTAGATGTCTCGATGTTTGGCGAGGTTTCTCAGCCTGGTGTGATCTGAATACATTGGAAACATGGGTTTTGAATTAATTGGATGGCGATTGATTCTCTTTTGGGGAAACATACTCCCGCCATTGTGAAATATTTGTTCAATCTTGTCAGAGTTTTGGGAACTTGAAAAAAAAAGCACAGTTAGCAGGGAAATGGCCACTTGAAGTAGTAAATCTGTGAGTGAAAGAGAACGGCCACAAAAAGACGTTCTGGATCGATGAAGACGTTCTCTTTCAGAATCCCAATCTGCAGGTCAAACCCTCCCCTCACATGACTCACAAATTCAGGGACAGAGTTCTTTCTGATGTCTTACTTTCTCATTTTTAGGATATCCCAAGATTGTATCCAATAAGTCATACACATCCTGTCAAAGTCCCACATTTTTTTATCATTTGTGATTATGCTTGCTTCACGTGGACAGAAATAACACATTTTAAGGACTAACCTATTCCATCTCACAGGTTTGAATTGATATGAGAGAACAGATATAAGCATGCAACAAGTTAATTTACTTTCTCCAAAACGTACAGACACAATGCAGTAGTATGAATTTACAATATTATTTCGGAGGGAAGATTGATCTTAAAATGCTTGAATTGTATATTAACGTGGAGAATGAAGAATTGGACTCTAAAATTCGGATGCTGAATCTAAAAAAATGAAGTAATGGATTGAGGAACCTTAGGGAAGAGGTTCTCGGTATATTGACATCTGCTAAAAAGGAAGCAATGCCTGAATGGTTTGCAGCACTGATTCAGCTGCCTCCAGGTCAACAATGTTACAGGAAAGGCGATGGGAGCAGCCCTGCCTGACTATCGATTAATAAAGAAGCTTTCTGTTTCCCATTGATTGAGGCTGCACGAATAATGCTGGTGGACAGCAGTCGGATTCATTGGTGGAATCCCTCCACAAAGCCTAGCTTTGAGAGAATATCCTTCATGGATGTGTGAGAGATCCTGTCAAGGACCTCCTGGTGCAGGCTGATGAGGCGGGCTTCCGACTCCCCTGTCCTGCATGGAGGCGATTCTATCCTTAAGAATTGTGAGGCTGCCTGTACAGATCAGATCTGTTCGGGGTGAATCACTGATCCCAAAGCAGAACTGAGCCGGTTGGTGATGACCTTATTCAAGAAATTTTAATTTTCATTGAGCAATGATGTGGGTCGTCAGTCGTCCTCTCCCCCTTCTGATTGTAGGTGAGGGGGATGACACCTATCCTCATGGGTTCACACAGACGACCTGTCAGAAGCCGAGTGTTGTCCACTTCAAGGAAGCCCTGGCCAAGCAAGTCTGACACAGATTAAACAACTAAGTTGGTAAGCTGTCACTTCCTGGTGTCTTACTCGTTTTTAAGGACTCGAGGGTCTTGGTCAGCACATCCAGAAATAACGGTTGCAGCAACCTCTCCCATGTGCTTTCGTCTAAGACCTACATGACAGGGAGCAATGACCGGGAGGTTGCACTCTCTGTGGGCTTCGTGTCATGCAGTCTGACATAAAAGGATTTGCTGATCCTCAGGATGTCAGGCTGAGATAACGCTACAGATCCATGTTCTCCCTTCAGGCTCTGAGCACATAGCTCTCCCTGTGCAAACATTCAAAGACCAAACGTGACCACGCCTCCTCCTGCTCCACAGTGTGAACCCTGGACTTGGAAAGCATCTTGGAGGCGTCTGAGATAAAGGGTGAGGCTTCCTGGCTGTTCACTTCCTGAACACCTTCCATGACATCAACCTCTATTGTCTACACGAGATGAAGATTCTGCAAACGTTTCTGGAGTTTTTACATTCTCCCCGTTTCTCTCTCACCTTCAGAAGACTTTCGACAGAAATGTCCTCCAGATGTTCTGCTGGACGGTTTCCCATAAGTCTCGGGGTGACTCAAAGTGGGGCTTCACGTTTTTCCAGCCGGTGGTAACCTTGTTGAGCTCCTCCATATTTTCTGGGATCAGCAGTTTCACATTCAGTTTCCACGTTCCATTGTAGCGCAGTGGTCAGAGAAGAACACCAGCTTGGCATTGTTGAATTTGTCCGAAACCAATCCCAGACTATCTAGTCTCACTTTACGTGTGAATCACTCCAGTCCTGGTGAACCTCGCTCGTGAAATTCTTCCTGAATTTTTGTTGTAAGAAGGCTGCATTGGCAAGCTCCTGAGTCCATTTGATTCGAATCGCCAGGCCGGGCACATCCTTCTATCGCCTTGGCTAATCATCTTCATCTTCAACTTCTGCTCCTATGGTGGCGAACTTGGAGGAATATGGCATCAATAGTATCTGCAGCAGCAGCACTGCGGACCTGGAACAGGAATCTCGGTATCGGTAGTCACTATGGTGGACCCTAGTTCATTATCCAAAATTTTCTTGATTGGTTACATTGAACTGGTCTTAATGAAACAGTGGAACTGAGATATAAACCAAGGAAGCACTGCAAATTCAATCAAGCCAGACAGATGCACAAACCTTCAACTTGATTGAACATGGAATAGGTTGTTGATGAGACATTGCTACAATATTTTAAGTATCCAATATGTTTTACATTATATTCTTCCTGCAATAGAAACTAAATTTAACTTAAGCTAATTACATTGTTATGTCAAACAGCTGCTATGCCACTGCAATCTGAAATTACCCGGATAACTGACAAGAAGAGGGTCAGAAATCAAACAAACGTTTCTGATTTCAAGTAAACCAATTGGACGACAACCTGGTGTTGTGTGACTTCGGACTTAGCCATCCAGGTTCAACGCCAACACCTCCACAAAAAAGATAAATAAGCCACTTAAGTCAGACAGATCTCACAAAATCTCCAGATAATATCAGGACAAAGAAGCAGGAAGCTTGGGAGTAGAAAGAAAAGCCACAAGTCCAGTTCGATGAGTTGTAATTGGGAATTTTAAATGAGGGTGTGGGCATAGACATTTCAGCCTGACATGTTGCTGGGGATAGTGGAGCAAAAGACTGATTTTTACAGGTTGTATATATATATATATATATAAAACCACGTCTCACTCTTAGTGTAAAATAAGGTCCACCAAGCAAGTAGATCAGTCCATTCTGATATGAAGGTGTAGGTGCATACTGTTCCTTTAAGGGAGTCTGTAACTTTAAGAGACACTGGAAGCTGGCATGGACTTAGAGTGGCACTGGTTGTGCTAATAATTTAAAATGTAACATTTGACTGTGAAACAAATAAATCGGTTCAGGTGCCATGGTATGCAACAAATGTTAATTTGGTCAA
>NC_057755.1:221871-229034 GCF_004010195.1 Chiloscyllium plagiosum | reverse complement strand
CCTGTGTGGAGTGCTTTGTATGCTCTGCCTCATACAGCTGCACACTGTTCCATCTGGTTCACTGTTCTTTCCTCCTTTGATCCTTTGCTGTCTGAGAATGAAGAGAAAATATTGGACAGAAAAAGCCTTGGCTGTTGCTATGGCTGCAATCGGCATTATGCGCTGTTAAACATAAACATTCTATTGTATTTTTGCTTCAAACCTAGAATAATAATTGATAATATTCTGTGGTACGATAGAACTAATTCAAATTATTTGACTGATCCCAGTTAGCTGGAATGAAACCAGTCTCATAATATTTCAACATCGTTCATCCAATTCGAGTTAATTCTGTTGATGTACACTCTGATCGTGTAGTGCATTTTAGTGGCCAGTCGAGTGCACAAGAACCTCAGGGGACAGAGAAAGGGAGAGAGTCACAAAGATGCAGGTGTAGAGAGCCAGTGGAAGTCGGTAATTTTTCGTTCCTTATTTCCATCAGCTTCATACTTCTGTTGGTCGTGCAGTGTGCAAATTTCTTATATTGCAGCATTAATGGAACAATTGCTGCCAAGTACATTCGTTTTCGAAAGAATTTTGTGTTCGGTGCAAAAATGCTGAAGGGTGTCAGCTGCAGCACAAACACATTATTTTATGCAGTGACTCTGCGCAAGTTCAGAGGGAAGTTCAGGAATGCAGTGCACCAATTGGTCAGATAGCTTCTTCACTTAATGACTCAGCAAAACAACTGAAAGAGCTCAAGAGGCAGCCACAGTTTTCCCAGTGCAGAAATTGCATATCTACGGCGAAGATTCAAGCAGCACAAACACATGGATTTATGTATAACTCACGGCAGTTAATGGGTAGGGTGTGTATTAACAGTATGGGTCACCTTTCACCACACTCAGGAACATACTTCTATCTCCGATTGACTGACGGATTGACACACAAGGGGACGCACAAACAATGAGCAGCAGGAAGCCATTCAGCCATTCTAGTTTGGTCCGCCCGCCATTTCAGAAGATCACAGTTCATGCAATTCTAAAGTGTAATCCACATTTCTGTCTGCCCCCGATAGTGCTCAGGCTTAACATTAATCTATCCACCTTCAACTGAAGAAACATTGACAGGTATGAAAAGGGACAGCAGGTAAGGAGGGAAGAGTTAACTGTCTGCGGCAGGGGAGGTTCGAATGAGGCTGCAGAAGTGATTAGCAATGACGGACTGGCTGCAAGTGATGTTTTCAGCTGGAACATTGGATCTTCACTGACTTCCCCATGAATGAGTATTAAAAACCAACAGGACGGGTCCCATATTTCCGCTGCAGGGGAGCAGGAGGATGGGCAGAAACAGAAACAATCTGATGATTGTAAGATTCTGTCTCTTCAACTCTCAATAAACATTTTATTACAACAAGAGAAAGTTTCCGGTTGCTGATGATCCTCTCATCTAGTATGCTTATTATTTCACGCGTATTTGTTTTTGTTTTCAGTTTTGACCGTGTTTCATGAGACCAACTCCTGTATACTTATATCACAATGATATTGCCTTCTGTTCCTCTGCCTCTTTCTCCATGTCATTATCTCTGTCCCTCTCTTCTCTATCTCCCTCCCCCTTATTTCACAATATCTGCGTATCACTGCCCCCAGCTCTAAGGTTCTTGCTGTCAGTCTCTCTCTCTCTCTGTGTATTTATCTCCCTTTATCTCTATTTATCTGATTGTCTTAGTCTCTATCTCTATCTCTTTCTGCGCCTCACCCTGTATCCTTTTATCAAACTGACCACATCAGTCCCTTTTCCTGACGAAGGGCTTACAAAACATCGATTCTCCTGCTCCTCAGATGCTGCCTGACGTGCTGTGCTTTTCCAGCACCACACTGTCGACTTTGATCTTCAGTGTCTGCACTCAATTTCTCCACATCAGACACATGTTGCTTCAGTTTAAAGTTTGCTCACATGAATTGGTTGAAAACACATCCATATCACTTCATTCACTGATTTTACCTGACGAGGTGGTCCTTGCAAAATAAAAAATTCACAAACACAACCAGCAATACCTTGACGTAATTTTAGTTGCATTTCTGTAAACGAAATATCCCTCCATCTCCTGCACTTTGAATGTCGCTCTCTCTCTCTCTCTCCCTGTCTCTGTGAGGGAGTTTGTGATTCTGTGTTTCAATTTCGGTCTATGAGGGTCTGTGTATGTGAGTATGTTTCATTGCCTTTCATGGGAAGTCACTCTGTGTACGGCTCTTTTTTAAATATGTTCCTTGACACATTATGAATAATTTAAACAAAGTTAAATTATTGCTTCTGAGTTTTGGTTTCCGTGTCTGTCTGATTGTCTGTGCATGTGTATGTGTTTGTTTTGGAAATTATTTTATGACTACATATTGCGGTAATTATGCATTTGGGTATGTTATTCAGTCTGTGTGGGAATGGTTCGTTGCCAGTGAGTCTCTTTGTGTTTCTGTTTGTTATGTGCCAATGTGAATGTGCATCTGTGTGAGTTTTGACAGCGACATCTGTTATGTTTGTGTAGGCAGTGTGTGCGTGGTTACATTCCTCTGACTGTGTGTGTGTGTGTGTGTGTGTGTTTCTGAGCGTCAGCATGTCATGATGTTTCCATGACTGTATATGGGTGCGTCCCTAACTGTCAGTGTATTATTATGGAATGCTGTGTGTGTCTCTGCCTGGCTGTGCTACTGTTTCAACAGGTGAATGTGCTGTTCAGACTGTATTTGGCTGTCTGTTCATGGGTCAAGATTGTTCCGTGTCCACAGCAGGATCTCTCTGTGCCTCTCTGTGGGTATGTCTCTCTGAGTATCACGCTATGACTGTATCTAATTGTATGTGTGGCTTTGTAACTTTGTTTAAGTGTGCTCATGTGTGTTTATACGAACGTTTCTGTAAGTTCTTGCATGTTGATGTGCAATGCGTATCAGTATGAATTCAGTTCTGTATGTGTGTGGGGATGTGGGTGTGATTCTGTGTCTGTGTGTAAATGTGTTTTTCTTTATTGCAGGATGACTTTTATGTGTCTATCTGTGTGTTCCTTGTCTGTAATTTGGTCTATTCCTGCATTTCAGTATGACAGTGTGTGTGTGAAGTGTGAGTCTGCTAATGTATCTGTGTGTAGGTGTGGCCACACACTGCAATCTGATTGTATTCCTCTGTATGTGTGTGAGCGAGTGAATGTTTCTATGTCGGTGTGCAGTATTTCCCCCCATATCTTAGTTTTGAAGCTGTGTGTTGACGTGTTGAGGTGGGTGATCGGACGTGTTCCGGTTTCTGTTTAACAGTAAGTTCCTATGCCTCAATTTGACTATATTTGTACATGTGGGTGTGTTTCTGTTTTTGTGTGTATATTTGTGTGAGGGTGGATGTGTTGAAACGTCAACTGTTAGTTTGTTTCAAAGACCTATTTTCTAATGAGTGAAATAAGACTTGGGGATATTCAACAAGAGGCAAGGCACCATGAAGCTCAGAGGAACAATGGGATCTTAGAATGCTTATCCACAGATCCCTAATGGTAGCATGATAGATTAATAGAGTAGTTAAGAAGGAAAAGTGTACACTACATACCTTGATCAGTCGTGCTGCAGATGAAAGGAGCAGGGAGTGTTTGTTGGCGTTTTGCAGGATTTTGCTGAGGATCTAGCTGAAGTACTGTGTACAATTATGGTCAACACATGATAGGAATTTAAACACTCACATAAACACATCAATCTTCAAAATGCTGATGAGAGGTGGGAGGAGTGACAGCGTTTAATATGGGGAACAGGTCAACTGGGTAAGAGTGAGATAATCCTGAGTAAGTAAGTATCCAAAAAATGGTTCCCTACAAAAAAAGAACATGAGTCTCCTCTGATTATTGGAGAAAGCACATTGTTTTCAGCAGAGCTGATGCATTTAGCATTGATACTGACTAAAAAGCCTTGATGGTTTTCTCCCGTGTATCTGGTAGAACGGACATATTTCTGCTCCTGTCAGTGTTTGAGGGAATGGATGATTGTGGATGTGATGCCACTCAAACTGGGGATGTTTTTTTTTTAGGGATTGTGTCAAGCTTCTTAATCGTTGATGGAGCTGCATTCTTCCAGGCAAGTGTGAAGTATTCCATGAAAATTCTGAATTTTATCTTCTGAATTTTGGAGAGTCAGGAGTCGTATTCCTCGCCTCTGACCTGCTCTTGAAGCAATAATGTTTAAATTCACTATGAACAGATAGATATTGACAAAGCCACTGAAGTTGATTGGGCCTAGGAGACTACTCTGAGGTAGGCTGGAGCTGAAATGACTTACCTACAACAAGCACAACCATCTTCCTATGTGCTAGATATGACATCAACTCATGGGGAGTGTGTGTTGATTGTCATTTTGTCAGGGCCACATGGACGTCACTCTCACCTCACTTCTGGAATCCAGCGATTTGTCCATGTTTGAAGCAACGATGTATTTATCAGCTAAAAATAAAAGAAATTGCTGGAAAATCATAGCAGGTCTGTCAGCAAACATGAAGAGAAATCAGATTTAACGCTTCAGGGTCATTGACATTCTCAGAATCTGACAGAACTTGCCCTCCCAACTATTTATGTGTCTTCTGCAAACCTGGCAACAGCGCGTTCACTTCCTTTCTCTATATCATTCACATACACTGTACTACATCTTTATAGGTATTGGATACACAGTATTATGGATTATTATATGTTAGCGCTGTTTGTGTCTGTCCAAATATTGCTGTGTGAAGGAACAGATCATGCTTACATGCAAATATTATTGTGCATTGTAACTGTTTATGTTTACATCTAAATATTCTTTTGCATTGCGGCAGTTCCAGCTTATATATAAATATGATTCAGTATTAGAACTGCTCATTTGTAAATATACGTATTGTTGGATCTAGACAATATTCATTTTAGTATTCAATTTCTTTTTTTTTCGGAGCTGTTCATGCTTGTATATAAGTATTGTTGTATCTCAGAACTGTTCTCTATTTTGTACAAACACTTGTGTGTTGCAGCTACACACATTTATATGTAAACAATTTTTCATTTGCTAAGTATTTACGTTTATATAAAAATCTTGTGGTATATTGAAACAGTATTGAAACTGTTCATATTTGTGTTTGACAATTGTGCATTACAACTGTTTGTGTTCATATCTAAATATTGTATATTAGAACTGTTCATGTTTATATGTAAATATTGAAGTGTACTGGAGCTGTTCAGTTATACATAAAAGCTGTGAATTTGAACTGTTCCAGTTGATGTCTATAAATTGTACTTTGTATTGGAGCTGTTCCAGTTTGCACATAAATATTGTGTATTGGAACTGTTGCTAATTATATGTAAATATAATTGTATATTGAAGTTATGCCTGCCTCCTCCCGATCAGCAATATAGTGTCTAACATGTGGTTCAGCTGCTGAGCCCCTCCAGTCCTTTGGAATGAAGTTGCAATTCCAGGGCCGGCCAGAGGGTCGGCAACACAGAATAGCGACGTTCACGTGTTAGCAGTTGTGATGAGTGATTTGGTAATGACTCCGAGACTCTGGTTCTTGTGGTGGGAACACGCATTCTGGAACAGGGAACCAAAATTGAAGAGCATCAGAGGAAGACAGACAGAGTTAGAGAGGGGACTAATGATTGTAACAGAGAGCGAATACAATTCAGAACAATGGTGATAGGATTAAATAGATAACAATAATGAGAAGGTTAAATGGAGAGTAATAGGGAGAGCGTTGAATACTCGATAATGGGATGGAATTTCATGCAAAATAATAAGGAAAGTTGTAAATGGAATTTTATTGGAAGAAGTTTCAAGTTAATTGAGCGAGGAAAGGGTTGACTACGGGGAAAAGCCAGGAGTTTATGTCAAGTAGCACGAAGTGGATTAGGCAGAGAGTAACGTGAAGAAATTTCAATATAAGGGAATACAGATGGTGGAATGGAGAGTGTTACGTCATAGTGGTGAACCGTTCTGCTAATTAAACCAAACGCAGGGAGCAGCTCAATTCGGCTCATAATCTGTTAAAAGTATGAGTGACAGAGAACTCCGCAAATTCCACTATTCAAAGAAAAACATCAATTTTATTCTTTAACTCTAAAGGTAATATTAAACATCAACTATTTACATGTCTAAACCTCCTTTCTCTTCGTGGTCTGTTGTCTACCTTCAACTCTATGACAATATATTGATCCAATAAAAGTCTTTTGAATTTGCATCAATTAATGTTCAAAACTGCTGTCTGTTGTCTTTGGTGTCTTCTTTCTGTTGAAGATTTCCATGGGTCATCTTCAATCTTTTTCTGCAAAGATGCTTCATATGAAAAAGTACCTTGAATAGAGCGTATGTTGTGAGCATATGCTCTGATGATGGCAGTTGGTCGCTCCCTCTGGTAATTGAATAAAATGCCAGCTTGTTTATAGCTCAAACATCGGCATTTCTGATGGTTCAATGTTGTCAAAGCAGTAAAATTCAAAATCGTTGGGGTTTAGATACTGGGGCATCATGTAAACTGCATGATTAAATCTGAACTGATTAAATGTGAACGGAGCAGCTAAATGTTACATACTTACAATTTTCCAATATATTCTGAGACCGCTAGTCAGTCACATGACACGTATCTACAAAGTCTCATTGCCATAAAAGCGTTCGCTCCCTCTTAAAAGGTACAGTATAGATCTTCAACTCTCATAACAAGAGTAATAGGGAGAAAATTGAAAACAGGATAACTGGGAGTGGGTTGAAAAGAGGAAAGGGAAATATTTAATATAAAGTAATAGGGGAGAATTGCATGCAGAGTAAGAAGAAGTGTGTTGATTGCAGGGGCACAGGGAGAGGGGAAATACAGGGAAACCTGCAGGAATTGTAATGAGGTGGATCTCAGTGAACATGAGTTCCCTGATTGGGAATGTTAACCAGGTCCATGGAAGTGATAGATATCAACAGTAATGTCAGGGTTTCAGCTCACTCCAGGAATCGGCTTGGTCAGTGTGATGTACTATGCACGTGTAACTGCAGCGTGAGTTGGTGATGGGATAAAAGTGAATTACAGCCGATTTTGGAATCTGAAACGGAAAGAGAAAATGCTGGAAAATGTCAGCAGGTCTGGCATAATCTGTAAGGGGAGAAAAGAGCTGTCGTTTCGAGTCTAACTGACCCTTTGTCAAAGCTAAAAAA
>NC_057755.1:161292-221615 GCF_004010195.1 Chiloscyllium plagiosum | reverse complement strand
CGCTGGGGGGGGGCGGGGGGGGGGGGGGGGGGGGGGGGGGGGGGGGGGGGGGGGGGGGGGGGGGGGATGAGTAAAGCAGAGACAAAATGGAAAACAGTGGAGAAGAGTAGAAAAGGGGGAAGAAGAGAGGGAAAAGTTGATCAGAGAGTGGGGAGCGAGAGAAAGAGAGACAATCAAGAAATAAGATGTACAGAACAGTGAAAATATATAAAAAAGATAAATAAATAAATAAATAAAATTACGGAGCAGAATGAAAGCAGAGGGGTCGAGATGGGATAATCATCTGAAGTTGTTGAACTCACTGTTGAGATCGGCAGGCCGTAATGTGCCTAGTGGGGAGATGAGATGCTGTACCTCCAGTTTGCGTTGAGCTTCACTGAAACATTGTAGCATGCCAAAGACAGACCTGTGAGCATGGGAGCAGGAATGTGTGTTGGAATGGCAAGCCAGCTTACGTGGAAGGGGAGAGAGTTCAACAGTTTAATCTGGAGACAAGTAAACACAGAATAACAGGGAGCCTGTTGGAGTGGAGCAGCGCGAGTGTTAAGTATAGTGGAAAGGGAGTGGAGTTAATGCAGAGAAATGGAAAAAGAATAAATAGATTACGAAAATAACTAAATAAAAAGGTTAATCAAACAATCAATTAATTCGGTGATTTTTGAATACAGGAGAACAGGAAGCGGATTAACTAAAGGGCAAGAGGACAGTGGAAAGGAATATATATAAAGTAATAGCGAGAGAGCTAATTAGAGAGCAATGGGGAGAAAACTGAACACAGAAGTGGTTAATGATTGAGATGGATTAGGATTAAATGTAACGGGTACATTGGAGCATAGATTTGAGACGATTTAATAGAGAGTAACAGGAAGAGGAATGAAAACAGAGTAAGAGAGAAATGGTTAAATGCAGGAGAATAGAGAATATTGAATGCAGATAAAGACAGAATTAATTAAAGAGTAGTAAGGTAGCATGGACGGTAGTTCACTGTTTTCCACTGCTGCCAAACAGTGCGAGAAATCCGGATTCGATTCCAGCCTTGGGCGACTGTCTGTGTGGAGTTTGCACGTTCTCGTTGTGTTTACTTGGGATCGCCATGGGTGCTCCAGCTTCCTTCCATAACTTAAAGGTATGCAGGTTCAGTGATTTTGCCATGCTAATTTACGCATAGTTTTCAGGAATGTGTAGGCTAGGCACATTAGTCGGGGGTAAACGTAGTTAATAGGGTAGTGAAATGGGGTTGAAAGTGATACTCTTTGTAGGGTTGGTGTGAACTTGTTGGGGCGAAGGGCCAGTTTCCACAATGTATGGAAACTGTGATTTACTAATTACAGACTAATAATAACAGAATTAAATACTGGGCAATGAATAGGGTGGATTGAATTACAAGAATAGCTGAAATACAGGGTAAAAGGGAGAGGCTTAAATACAGAGAGAGAGATAAGGTGAATGACGCAGCAATCAGCTGAGAATGAAACATTTGGGAAGAATATGGGTTACACACAAGGTATCAGAGATACGATTAACAGGGAAGTTTGCATACAGGGAAACATAAACGCTGAAATGCAGGTAAATGGAGTGGAATAAATACAGGGAAATCGAGACTATTTCCAGCTTTAATCAATTTGTGTGAGAGGTGGTGTTGGGCATTACCTTCTTTTCAAATTTCCAGACATTAACATTGAGCGGTGGCTCTCACCACGTCGAGCCCCGCAATTAGTTGCCTCCATGTTGCGCTGAGTCCTGGGAACAGCCCTCTCCATCTCACCGATTGCTCTCTCATTCCCAAGGGCGAACAAACCAGGTTCTATATAAAAGCAGCATAACGTCTGCGGCCTGAAATGGGATGAGAGCAGTATTGGCTCGGACATCATTATTGGCCCATCCCAGGCAGCAGTCAAGAGTAAACCGCATTACTGTCGGTTTAAAATCACATTAGGTCAGACCAGAAAAGGATGGCAATTTCCTTCCCGAAAGGGCATAAGAGAAACTGTTCTTGTTGATGTTATTTTCCTCGAAATTACTGAGGCAAAATTCCGAATCAATGTGTTGGTTATTTCTCTGTAATCATTGACAATATCCAATGTACATTTCATTTTCGGATTGTTGCAACTTGGGTAAACCCTTCTGCTGATTTAAACCCGGCGTACAGAATATCTCACCTCCCACCGTAATCTGTTAAAGTTTGAAAGGCAAAGGCTTATCCTATATTTCACTATTTAAAGTAAAGTTAATAATTCTATTATTTACGTCCAAAAAAGAACATTCAAACCGCTATTTAGAACTCCATTCTCTTAAATCTACCTTTTACATCTAACTGCACGTTACTGGTCCAATAACTTCCCTCGTAAATTTATCTCAAATCGCTTTCAATTGCCGTTGACATCTTCGGATGTCGAACTTTCTTTGCAGATTTGTCTAGGTCTGCTTTGATGTTCTGCTGCACAAATTTCTAATAGATATGTACCTTTCAAAGAGTAATTTTGTTGAGAGTCTGTTGGTGCTTGGGGCTGTTCTTTTCTGTTTTCTCCCTAACTGTTCAAAATGTCCTGCTTTGTACCCCAAAACATCATTTGTTTGATGTCATCAAAACATTAAATTCAAATTTGATTTAATTTTGGTATTTTGGGACATCATTTAAACTAAATGGCTAAATTTGAATTTATTGTGTACCATCGCAACTCAACTGAACTATTGGTTTCACTGTCAAATATTGTAAGTTGATTTCTCTCAGCACACCCTGTGCCACTCTAAGTCAATGTCATTGTTCAGTGTTGCTTAAAGGTACAGTCTCTCTAAAAAGTAAAGTACGCACCTACACCTTCATACGAGTATTGACAGATCTCCGTGCTTATTTAGTGGCACTCGTTTTACACTAATAATGTGAAGTTGTTAATTATCTTTGAAAAGCAATATATAAAAAATCCAACCTTTAAAAAAATCAGGTTTTTCCTCTGCTGTCCCCTGTAACCGGCTAGTCTCAAACGTCTTTGCCCACGCACTTGTTTAAAATTTCCAATTACAGCTCACAGAACTGGAGTTGGGGCTTTCTTCCTACCACCAAGGCACATGCTTCTTTGTCATGATGTTCTCTGGAGAGTGTGTAGGATCTCTCTGACTTATGTGGCTTGTTTACCCTTGATGTGCGGATGCCAGTGTTGAACTGGGGTGGGAAAAGTCTGAAGTCACACGACATGAGGTTATGATCCAAATGGTTCACTTGAGATCAGAAAATTTTATGTGACTCTTAACCTACTTTTAATTAGTTGTCCAGGTCATTTCCGAACGCAGTAGCTTGGCAGCAGATTTAACTTTAGTTTTTTATCCCAGGAAGGATATTACAGGAAATAGTGTTAGGTATTTAAAGCTTTGTGGCAATATCTCATCAACAACCCATTCAATGTTCAATCAAGGTGAAGGCTTGCACATCTGTCTGACTTGATTGAATTTGACGGTGAATGCTGCAAGATTCCCAGTTTAATACCTCAGTTCCACTGTCTCATTGACACCGGTTCAATGTAATCGATCAAAATAATGGGATTGCATACATGGGCATACCACGCTGTCACCACTACCGACATCAGAATACCTGATCCAGGTTCACAACAGTGCTGCTATCGACAACACTGATGCCATCTTCCTTCACCGTCACAGGCACAAGGAACAGAAGACCAAGTTGAAGATGAAACAGCAAAGATGAAAGATTGATGTGACTGAAATGGTAATCAGAATCAAATGGGAGCAGGAGCCTGTCACCGCCGCCATATTAAAACTAATAATATCACGAGGAAACTTACGAGGGAAGTTCACAAGGGCTCGTGTGTTACACCTGTGAAGTGAGACTCGAGGGTCTGGGATTGGTTTCGGTCAAATTCAACAATGTCAAACTAGTGTTCTTCTCTGACCATTGCCTCCTGCTGGTCAGCAAGGGAACGTATAATCTGAATGTGAAAGTGCTGATCCCAGAAACCATCCACGAGCTCAAAAGGGGTTCCACAGTTTGTAGAAATGCGAAGCCCCATTTTGAGTCTCTCTCAGACTGTACAAATTGTCCTGTACAGCTGCAACATGTCCTCCCAACTCCAGTACTCAGTACTCTAACCAATAAGGGAAAGCATACAAAACGCCTTCTTCACTATCCTATCTACCTGAGACCCACTTTCCAAGAGCTATGAACCAGTATTTCAAAGTCTTTTTTTTCATCAACACTCCCTAGGACCTTACAATAAGTGTGTATGTCCAGCGAAGATTTGCTTTTCCAAAATGTAGCACCTCGCCTTTATCTAATTTAAACTTCATCTACCACTTCTCAAACCATTGGCCCATCTGATCAAGATCCCGTTGTAATCTGGAGTAATCGTCTTCACCGTCGACTACATCACGTATTTTGACGTCATCTGCAAACTTACTAACTATACCTCTCATACTCACATCCAAATCATTTATATAAATGTTGAAAACTAGTGAACCCAGCCCCTATCCTTGTGGCACTCCACTGGTCACAGGCCTCAAGTCTGAAAAACAACCCTCCACCAACCCAATCTGTCTACTACTTACTAGTTTTCCCCGTATTCCATGTAACCTAACCTTGCTAATCAGTCTCCCTTGAGGTTCATTGTCAAACGTTTTACTGAAATCCATATAGATCACGTCTGCCATCCTACCCTCCTCAATCCTCTTTGTGACAACTTCAAAATACGCAATCAAGTTTGTGAAACATTATATACCACGCATAAAGCCATGTTGAGAATCCCTAATCAGTTTTTGCCTTTCCAAATGCATGCACATCTTGTCCCTCGAAGTGAGTTACTCTTTTATGTATTATTTCTGTCCAAATAGCGAAAGCATCATCATAAATAATAAAGAAAGGAGAGATTTCAACAGTAACTGTATAACATAACGGATACACTATTGTGGATATCCCTAAAATGAGAAAGTAATGCTTCAGAAAGAGCTCTGTCCTGAATCTGAGAGGCATGAGGAAGGGGTTGATCCTGAAGATTAGGATTCTGCAGCACAACATCTTCATGGACAAGAATGTATTTTTGTTGCTTTCCTCCTTCACTTACAGATTTACTACTTCAAGTGGCCAGCTTCATTCCCTGCTAACTGAACATTATTCCAGGTTCCCATCACTCTATTATAAGATTGCATATATATTCCATCATGGCGGTTGTGTTTCCCCAGAAGAGTAGCAATCCCCATCCAATTAAAGCAAAACCCACGTTTCCAATGTATTCAGATTGCACCAAACCCAGAAACCTCATTGACCATCGATACGTCCAAAGCCCTTCTTACTGAAATCAATGCTCCCAGCCACATGTTCATCGGCACGGTGTTTACTCAGACTAACAGGAGAAAACAACTTTTGAATTTCTTGCCCGATTTACTACTTTTTACTGATGGCAATTCATCGCTGTTTCTGTCATTATTTTCATGAAGTCAGCCAGCTAAACCTCATTAGATATCAGTTCCCTGATTGGATCTGTGAAGCTGATCACTTCTGGGAACCTGTCTGAAATAAAAGGATGGATTTCAGGGATATTGAGATGCGGAATGTCTGAATGAATGAGAGGCTGTTCTCAAAGGCGATGCATTCAGAAACAAAGGATGCCCGCCTCTAAAGAGTGATTTCCCTCCCAGACATTGTCGGTGCCAGTCTGGACCAGGACCACGGACTCTTTACTTTACACACAATCCCGCTCCTGCTGCTGTGCCACTCTAGAAAACCACAATTCCCAAGACTTGCTGAAGTTGTTCTGTGACGTTTTTACCCCGAGCCACCTTTTAGAGAAGAAACCATCCCGGACTCTGTCAATTCAGCACGGATGGTTCTGAAAGCATCAGTCATTCATTTTACCTCTCTTCACTGCTGCGATTTGATTTTAACAATACTCCAAACTGACTTTATAAATAGGGAACAATAAGAAATACACTGGGACGTTGAGAGTCCATGCCCATTCGGTGCAGCATCGATTGACCAGTATGATAGCTGGACAGCAAGGGTTCAATGCTGAGGAAGTGAAATGACACAAACCCAAGGTTGAATTCCTCAAAGTTAGAAGGGTCTGGGATGAGTAAAACTTTCAAGAGAATGATGGAAACCCCTGGCACTAAATGGGCAGAAAGGCGTCTTGTCGTCTTTTGATTTAGGACTAGGATTTACATCTAAAACTTTATTGAATGGACTAAAATCATTGCAAGGCTGAGATTAATGAACAGTGCCTCACATTTCTCGACATTATATTGCATGGAGTATTTTGTGATCATTCACAGTGAACCTGCCCCTGACCTTTCCAATGTTCCTATGTACTCCTTGTGTTTTACTGTCCCACCTAACATTGTGCTATCAGCAACGTCACACATGATCCCATCATCTATGTTTTTGGTGGAGAGTATAATTGGGCAGAAGTGGGTACTGCAGATGCTGGAGATTAGAGTCAAGATTAGAGTGGTGTTGGAAAGACACAGCAGGTCAGACAACATCCGAACAGCAGGAAAATGGAGTCTTCGGGCAAAAGCCCTTCATCACGAGATTGTAAATGGATGTGCATGGAGAAATGATCCTTGTGGCACTCACTAATATCAGTCTGACAACATGAACATACCATATTTATTTCTGCTGTCTGATTTCTGACCTTTATCATTCCTCGCACCAAGTCCCATTCCCCATCACTATAGGCCTCATTGACAGCATTGCCCTTCCAGATGTTATTCCCAGAATTTGTCACTTATGCATCCTTGTGTATGAAAATCCCTCCCTGAACTTACTGTATCATCTCGCTTGAAACTGTTCCATCTAATCATCAATCAGATGCTTTGGGTTTCTTCTCCATACATGTGCAGTTCACTGCAGGGAATCGGGAATAGCTCATCCCCATGTACTGCTGCATAGATCGCGTGTTTGTCTCTGTGTCAGCTCTGAAACATGTAAAGGAGACTCGTATCCTGGTAGGAGGACCTGTATTGACTGGAGCTTGTATAACTTGTCGGGTATTTTTTAATGAGTTACTTTACTTGCTTCAATTATTACCTTGATTGGGAAAAAGGTATTTTTGATTCAGAAGCTGTATTTTACTGTGATGTTGGATTTATTAAAACCTACAATGTGGCACCTCCAATCACCAACTATCATTCCTTCATAGAGCAGCCACTGATAATTACGTAAGCCGCATCCCAGTGTTAGGAGAAAGTGAGGACTGCAGATGCTGGAGATCAGAGCTTAAAAATCTGTTGCTGGAAAAGCGCAACAGGTCAGGCAGCATCCAAGGAGAAGGAGAATCGACGTTTCTGGCATAAGGCCTTCTTCAGGAATGAGGAGGGTGTGCCAAGCAGGCATTCCTGAAGAAGGACTTATGCCCGAAATGTCGATTCTCCTTCTCTCCTTGGATGCTGCCTGACCTGCTGCGCTTTTCCAGCATCCCAGTGTTGAGGAGAACATTTCTCAGAGATACACTCATCAATCGGAATTTAATTTCCAAATGGTCAAAGGCAAGGGAAGGATGACGCTGAAATAAAATTTAAGTTCAAGGTTGGATAGATGGTGTTGGGGTGGCAATAGTATGTGGAGTGGCACAGGCGCTCAGTGACTAGCCCTGTTGCCTGACTGGGCCAGCAGGTGCGTCTGCGTGGAATACTCTTTGCAGCGTCGGTGTGGACTCGATGGGTCCATTGGTCAGCTTCCATATTGTAAGGATTATCTCACTTTGTTTAATATACATTTTCCAATGTTTGCTATTGACCGATTGAGATTTCTAAGATTCAATAAAATGCAGTTCTCAAAATACTTTGTCACAACTGGGTGTTAACTCACCACTTTCACCTGTTCGTTAAAATTCTTAAATAAATGAATTGAACCACATTATAATGTAGCAGTCCCCCCGGCAATGACAGCAGGTATAAACGAAAGGCTTTGAGATTGTATCACCTGGGCATTTAGTGCAGAGAGATTACCTGCACAAAGATATTCAGGCAGAAAATGACGTTCTCAATTCGTCATATGCAGAGAATATTTTACAGGACTCTTCCAAATGTAACAATTCCTGGTAGGTGCCTTGTACCATTGAATTTGTGTGAATCTGTTTGAGGATTCTTTGCGGGGTCACTCGACCACTGAGAATGGTACATGGGCAAGTTTTGCCCAAAGGTCACACACAGTGACAGACGATCAGTAATTTAGTTTGAAGTTACAGACATCCTGTGGAATCCCCATCATCGCAAGTTCCGCAGGAATTAATCTCTTCTGGGAACCTTCCAGAAATCTACATTTCCAACTGAGGCTGAAGAGAATTTCGTTGGAATTAAGAAACTGAATCACTTTGGAAAGGTATGAGCGTTGGTATTTTGATACAGAGAGAGCAAAATTATTTAATTTGAGTTTGGCTCTGGTCTATTGAGTGAAGAAGCAGTGTGCTTCTCTGCACATCTGAAGTTAATAGTTAACTTGGAATTATATCAGTAAGATAACTCCAAATTATATCACTTGGAGTTTTAGAAATTGTTTTAAAAATTGCGTTTGAGGTTTAGCTACAGGCTGAATGGCTTTGTGTACGAATGAACCTTCGATGGTTGCAACTCAGCGTGGTTAAAAGGGAGACTGAAAGATTATAGACGATAGGTGCAGGAGTAGGCCATTCTGCCCTTAACGCCTGCACCACCATTCATTATGATCATGGCTGATAATCCTTAATCAGTATCCTGTTCCTGCCTTATCTCCATTACCCTTGATTCCACTGTCCTTGAGAGCTCTATCCAACTCTTTCTTAAATGAATCCAGAGACTGGGTCTCCACTGCCCTCTGTGGCAGAGCATTCCACACAGCCACCACTCTCTGGGTGAAGACGTTTCTCCTCATCTCTGTCCTAAATGGTCTGCCCGTATTTTTAAGTTGTGTCCCCTGGTTCGGCGCTCACCCATCAGCGGAAACATGTTTCCTTCCTCCAGACTGTCCAATCCTTGAATAATCTTATATGTCTCAATCAGATTCCCTCTCAGTCTTCTAAACTCAAGCGTTTACAAGCCCAGTTGCTCCAGTCTTTCAGCGTAAGGTAGTCCCGCCATTCCAAGAATTGACCTCGTGAACCTACGCTGCACTTCTGCAATAGCCAGAATGTCTTTCCTCAAATTTGGAGACCAGAACTGCACACAACATTCCAGGTGTGGTCTCACCAGGGTCCTGTACAGCTGCAGAGGAACCTCTTTGCTTCTATACTCAGTCCCTCTTGTGATGAAGGCAAGCATGCTATTGGTCTTCTTCACTACCAGCTGTACCTGCATGCTTACCTTCATTGATTGGTTGAAGAGTTCTAGAATTTGCAATTAAAGAAGAAACCCTCAACTGACAAAGCAGTAGTTTACCTTCCATCATTCTTGTCATTTCTTTTAGTTCCAGTAATAGCTTGGAACTGAGTGAATGTATAAATTTATGCTCATGCGTAGGAACTGAGAGTCTTAGTAAATTACATTGCTATATTAGACCCAGACAGAAGTGTTGGGACAAGGTAAAGCTCTGAACAAATTGTTTTAAGCTGAGTACACTGAATCTCAGGGATGAGGTATCTCTGGGAAGAAATTTACAGCAGTTCCAGTTTAGAATTGGCAGACACAAGGAATCTGGTGTGACTATTATATGAGGTTGTTTTCTTTGGAATGGCACTGAGAGTCATGTTTTGTATGATATATAAAAGTCCTGTCCTTTTGTTTTATTTATGCGTTGTTCTGAGTTAATGAGAGTAGTACATTGGCTGCATGTTGATTAGCTTTGAATCTGTGTTATACCTTCATGGATTCGTTTATTCCATTTTATCGTTATTACTTTTGGAATAATCTTCTTTTTTTGTGAAGCAATATTTGCAGCATCGTGTGCGATTCAGCAAGAGACCACTTTGTTAAATCAAAATAAATAAGGTTATGATCCATCAAGTTGTATTTCTATTGAGGATCTGGCTTGTTCTGTAATTTAAAAGCTGGTGTCAGAAGAGAAGTGAGGCTATTAAACACTTATACGAACTGCTGAGGAGCTGAAAAACTAACCCCACATTTCAAAAAGATTAGAATCCAACTCTATCTGTTTACGTCCATTATATGCCACAGACCCTGATCAGATATCCACAAATATGCAATTCCATATTACCCCATAATGTTATTCTTCTCTTACTCTGTACCACGACCAACGCAAGACAAATTCTTTCACCTCCTGCCAGATTGGTCACAGTGGGACTACATGAGAAACTGTATCGCTCACAGCTGTGGTTTAGTGCACACTACTGCTCAATGCTGAGTAGTGCAGACAGAATTGCACAGAGAGAAAAGAGGATATTTACATTATGGTGTTAGGTGTTGATGGGAGGATAATCGAGGACACGAGGCCCAGCGTTACATTTAGAAGATGATGGTGCGACTGGAATTCACTGTTTTGATTATGACTTGAGGTGACTAACCTTAAGTCATTTAAAGGGAACTTGGACCTGCACCTGATATATAGAAAATCTCAACGCTGTGCACCAGGTGCTGGAAAGGAGGATTAGAACAGGTAGATAGTTTGTTCATTTGTTGCAGACATGAATGACCTCTTGCAGTGCTAGTACTTCCATGCATTTCTGTGGGATTGTAGAAACACTAAGGAGTGTTAAAGTGAATTCGCTTTGTGGGTTAAATGAGCTGCTGCTGTTTTGCCCATTTCGGCTATTGGAACACTGTGGATTGTTAAAATGAATTCCAGAGAGTTCAGCTAAATTCCAGATATTCCCTGAAGAAGTGTTTGTAGTTCATAATTTTACAATGTATAAAGCAACTTTACATGGCGAGGATTAATATTAGCTAAGATTTATCAATTAATTAGGTTAATATTGCTTACCTTGTTTAATTATTATCATTACAAAATAAAACATTTTTTTTTAAAAAGTAAGTATTGTGAAATCTTGTACTGTCTATGAACTGCTGTGTATTCAGATTCTCACGTTAAATGTTAATTTCCCCTGAAATGATTAGAACGCAGTCGGGAGTCAGGGAGACCGGACTTTTGTTATTATGCAATAGATTGGAGCTACCACATTCAGTAATTGCAGTAGTGAACTCTCTATTTTGTTCTGCATTGTGTAGCTTGTTCATAAAGTATCAACAAGCACATTTCAAAACTACTTCAGCTAGGTAATGCAAAAAAGTCCTATTTCCTCATTTGCATTTTGCATTATTTTCTCACCGAATGTACAGTTAAAATTAGAACATTTGCTAATCACGACAAGGAATTATTCACTTTTCAAAACAAACTATGAGAGATTCAGTGAGCTAACAAGTCCCTAGTTTATCATAACAGAGAAGGGTTCGATAAATTTGAAACTGTAGTAGTCAGCGAAGAAGGCTACCTCAGAGTACAATGGGACCTTTATCAAATGGACCAATGGCCGAGGAAAAGTGGACGGAATTCAAATTAGATAAATTTGAGGTGCTGCAGGTTGGAATGGCAAATCAGGGCTAGACCGGTACACTTAATCATAAGATCCTGGGGAGTGTTACTGAACAAAGAGACCTTGGAGTGCAGTTTCATTGTTCCTTAGAAGTGGAGTCTCCGGTAGGTAGGACAGTGAAGAAGACGCTTGGTATGTGGTCCTTGATTGGTCAGACCATTGATTAGCGGAGTTGTGAGGTCATGTTGCAGCTGTACAAGACATCGCTTAGTCCTCTTTTGGGAAAAAACGTGTAACATTCTAGTCTCACTCTGAAAGCAAGGATGGTATGAAACATGAAAATGTTCAGAAACGATTCACAAGGATATTACCAGGATTGGAGGGTTTGAGCTTCAGTGAGAGACTGAATAGTTCAGTTTTTAATGGGACGTTGGAGCTAGGGGTGATATTATAGAGATTGAAAAAATCATGAGGGTCATAGATAAGGTACACAGACAGAGTACATTCCCTGGTCTATGAGAGACCAGAGAGAGAGAGCATAGGTTGAGGGTGAGAGTGGAAAGAGTTAAAAGCTAAGACTAGTGCATGTATGGAATTGAACTGCCACAGGAAATTAAGAAAGATGGTATAATTACAACATTTAAAAAGCAACTGGATGAGTAAATGAAAGTGGAAAGATTTATGGGGTTCTGGGGGCAAATAGTGATAGATGATGTTCGAATATCTGATCGGCATGGACGATTTGGACCAAAGGGACTGTTTCCATGCTCTATATCTCAATGACTCCAACCAAGCTCAGTCTGCTAAGATCTGTCAAACAAATGTTTCATAGTAGATTAATATGAACACTCTGAATCTTAATTTCATTTTGGAAATCAATCCCTGTTCTTTATTTGCAGTAAGCGCCTTGTGAGAGGACAACACCGAGATGATGTTTTGAGAGGAAGGTGCTCTGAAGAAGAATGATTGCATCAAACCTGTTTCTCTCTCCACAGGCGATACCATACCTATTGAGTTTCGTCAGTTATTACTGTTTCTGTTTCATATTTTCAGTATCCACAGCCTTTGATTTATTTCGTGAAAATGTATCACTTCACAAACTCCCTCTCAGAATTAATTTTTAGAATTGTGGAAGGATTACATATATGGCAACATAAATGATTTCAGACTTTAGTGAGAATTGGTGGGGGGAGCAGGCATCGTTTTCTGATGAGCAACCACAATAAGGTGTCATCCCTTCAATTTTCAAACCCTCAATATTGAGACTTGGCTCTCCTTTCGTCATTGCCAACATTAGTTGACTCTGGCGTTCTTTGCATCCCAAGATCACCTGTGTCCACCTCACCGACTACTGCCTCATTCCCAATCCAATTGACATTGAACTTCACACATGCCCAACTCACGAGAACTTCCCTTTCCCTTCTGACGTATTGCCCATCTGATGTTTCTGTATACACATGGGAGGGGATGATTGGCCTTCAGCTATTCCTCTTTACAATCTAAACTTTAGTTAAATTGCCTCTTCCACTTCCTTTGCATCGGTCTCAGAAATGGATTCTTTTTATTCAATCACGGGAAGATGGTATCACAGGCTGGCACCAATATTTATTGCCCATCCCTAATTGCGTAGAGGGCAATTCACTATCACATATCCGTAGGTCTGGAATCACGCATCTCTTGCCCACTTAAGGATGGAGTTTTCCCTCTCTAAACTACAGAAATGAACTGACGATCAACATTGGATTTGTGGTCATCATTCACATCTTTAATTTCGGACTTATTCATAGTTCAAATTCTACAGTTTGCTGTGGTGAACTCCTTTGGAAGCGAGGGAAGTAATTGCTGGGAAACTCGCTGAGATACTTTTATCATTGCTGGTCACAGGTGAGCTGCCAGAAAGCTGGAGGTTGGCTCAAGTGTTGCGACTATATAAGAAAGAAGCTAAGGAAGAGCCAGAGAACTATGGGCTGGTGAGTTTATGTCGTTGGTGGGCAAGGTGTTTGAGGAAATCCTCAGGTACATTTCAGTGGCCAGTCTAGTCCGCAAGAGCCTGAGAGGACAGAGGAAGGGAGAGAGTCACAAAGGCACAGGGATGTGGAGCTGGAGGAAGTCAGTGATTTCTCTCTTCGCCCTATCCATCAGCTTCATAATTCTGTTGTTAGTGGACGGTGCAAATTTCTTATATTACAGTATTAACTGCACAACTGCTGGAAAGTACAGTCGTTCTACAAATAAGTTTGTGTTCAGTGTAGAAATGCTGAAGGGTTTCAGCTGCAGCACAAACATTTTATGCAGCAACTATACTCAAGTTCAGAGCGAATTTCAGGAATGCGGTGCACCAAATGGTCACGTAAATTCTTCACTTAATAAATCAGCAAAATAACTGAGAGAGCTGCAGAGGCAGCCTCAGTGTTCCCACTGCTGGAATTGCAAATGTACAGCCAGGATTCTATCAGCACAATGACATGGATCTGAGTATAGCACTCAACGGTGGATGGAGCGGGGGAAACAGGATGGGTCACCATTCGCCATCACAGGAACACGCTGCTAGCCCTGATTGACTGACGGATTGTGAAACATGGGACACACAGACAATGAGCAGCAGGAAGCCATTCAACCCTTCGAGTTTGGTCCGCCGACCATTCCAGAAGATCGTGGCTCATCCAGTTCTAAAGTTTATCCGCATTTTTTGTCTGTGCCCTGATAAAGATCACCACCTAACAAGCTTAACAATATCCTATCCACCTCCACCTTTAGAAACATTGAAGGACGTGACAAAGGGACAGCATGAAATGGGGAAGAGGTGACGGTCAGGGGCAGGGTAGGATGGAAAGAAGCTGCAGCAGTGATTGGAAATGACAGACTGGCTGTGAGTGATGGGTTCAGCTGGAACGTTGGGATCTTGGACTGTCCTATGGATGAGTATTGAAGACCGCTAAGAGGGGTCTCTGCATTGACCCTGCACAGGAGGAGGGTGAGGGACAAAAACAGATACAATCTGATCACTGCCAGAATCTTTCTGTTCAGCTCTCAATAAACAGTTTATTACCAAAAGAGAAAGTCTCAAAGTTTTGATGATCCCCTCATCTAATATGGTTATTGTTTAATGCACGTTTTTGTTTTCAGTTTTGACCTTGTTTCTTGAGTTTTCATCCTGTACATTTCCATTACAAGGGCATTGCCTTCTGTCTCTCTGCCTCTTTCTCCATGTTGCTGTCTCTGTCCGCCCTTCCTCCGTCTCTCCCTATTTTCGCAATGTCACTATCTCTCCCTATCTCTAAGGTCCTTGTTGTCAGTACCTCTGTTTCTGTCTCCCTCTAGCTTTGTCTCTCTATCTGCCTTTGTCTCTATCTCGTGCTTTATCTTTCTATCTATTCCTCACCCTCTGTTTCGTTTTCTCAAATTGACCACATCAGGCCCTTTTCCTGATGAAGGGTTTATGTCAGAACCGTCTATTCTCCTGTTCCTCGGATGATGCCTGACTTGCTATGCTTTTCAAATACCACACTGTCGATTCTGATCTCTAGCATCTGCAGTCCTCACTTTCTCCACATCAGATAAGTAGAGTTTCAGTTTAACACTTTCTCAAATGAATTGACTGAAATCACTTCCACATTTCTTCATTCACTGATATTACCCGATGAGGTGATTCTTGCAAAACACAAAATTCACAAACACAACCAGCAATACCTTGACGTAATATTAATTACCTTTCAGTGAATGAACATCCCCTCCATGTCATGCACTTTTATTATCTCCCTCTCTCTCTACTTGATACTGATTGGGAGTTTGTGTTTTTGTGTTTCACTTCTGGTGTGTGAGGATCAATATATGTGGGAATGTTTTATTGCCTTTTGTGGCAACGTCACTCTCTGTCTGTGTCTCGGGTTGTGTGTGTGTGTTAACGTCAGCATGACACGGTGGTTCCTTGACTGTATGTGGGAGAGTCTCTGACTGTTGGTGTATTATTGTGGAATGGAAGGTGTAGCTCTGTCAGTCTGTGCTCTTGTTTAAGCAGGTGAGTGTGTTGTTCAGACTGTGCTTGGCTGGTTGTCCGTGTGTCAATATCTTCCTACCCCCAGCAGGATTTCTCTGTGTCCCTCTTTGGTTTTGTCTCTGTTTGTCTCTGAGTGTTGTTCCCTGTCTATATCTCATTGTGGTTATGGTTCAATAAATGTTTTTAAGGGGTTGTGTGTATATGTATAAAAGGTGTCAGCCAGTTCTTGCAGGTTGGTGTGTAATATCTCTTACTCTGTGCAGTGTAACTTTTTCTGTGCTGATCGAATACTTTTTGTATGATTTGAGCTGTTCCAATTTATATGTAAATATATTTAAGATATTTACTAATTTGTAAAGATAAATGTAGTTGTGTCTGAAAAGTGTTCATCTTCGTATTCAATTCCTGTTTAGTTTCTGAGCTGTTCATGCTTGTATATAAGTATTGTTTTATCTCTGAACTGTTTTCTATTATATATAATCATTGCTGTGTGTTGCAGCTGCACATGTTTATATTTAAATAATTTTGTGTTTCTGAAGTATTTACGTTTATACATCAGTCTTGAAGCTGTAAGGAAATGGTTCATATTGTGTATAACAGTTGTGCATTCGAACTGTTCGTGTTCATATTTAAATATTGCATAGTGGACCGGTTCATATCGAGATGTAAATATTGAAATGTACTGGAGCTGTTTCATTTTGTGTATAGTAGTTGTGAATTGGAACAGTTCCAGTTTATTTCCATGAATATTACTTTGTATTGTGACTGATCCACTTTGCACATAAATTTTGTTGTATATCGGAGCAGTTGTTTTTATTATGTAAATAATAGTATATGTTGAAGTTATGCCTGCCTCATCCCGATCAGCAACATATTGTCTGACGTGTGGTTCTGCTGCTGAGCCCCTCCGGTGCTTTGGGAACATTTGCAATTGCAGCGCCAGCCAGAGAGGCGGTAACACACAGCAGCGGCGATCACGTGTTAGCAATTGTGATAAATGATTTTGCAGGGAATCTCGATCTCTGATTATTGAGTGGGGAACACACATTCTGGAAGGGAAAACAAAAATTGAAAAGCATCACGGGAAGATAGAGAGAGTTATAGAAGGGACTAAAGATTGTGACAGGGAGAGAATTCAATGCAGAATAATAGTCATCGGATTAAATAGGCAATAATAATGGAAAGTTTAAAGAGAGAGTAGTAGCGAGAGGGTAAAATAAAGCATAACGGGATGGGATTGAATGCAAACTCACAGCGAAATGTTTAAATGGAGTTTTATTGGAACAAGATGGTTTGTAATTGAGTGAGGAAAGTGTTAACTATGGGGAAACGGAAACGATTTAATATCAAGTAGCACGGAGAGTACTAACCAGAGAGTAACTTGAAGAGAGTTCAATACAGGGGAATAGAGACGATGGAATGGAGAGTTTTATGATACAGTGGTGAACCCTTCTGCTAATTAAGCCAAACACTGAGAAAAAGGTCACCTCGCCTCATAAGCAGTTAATGTATGAGTGACAGAGAATGTCCCGAATTCCACTAATTAAAGAAAAATATCAATTTTATTATTTACCTTGTTAAGACGGACCCGCGGGGTCCCGTCTTTGCGTGTTCTTTCGGAAGGAGAGACTCACACTGGCAACTATGATTAGACGCAGACAGCAGTTTATTCACAGAATCTTAACTGATACAACGAATCTACACTCTGTTTCTGTCTCCCTCTAGCTTTGTCTCTCTATCTGCCTTTGTCTCTATCTCGTGCTTTATCTTCCTATCTATTCCTCACCCTCTGTTTCGTTTTCTCAAATTGACTACATCAGGCCCTTTTCCTGATGAAGGGTTTATGTCGGAACCGTCGATTCTCCTGTTCCTCGGATGATGCCTGACTTGCTATGCTTTTCAAATACCACACTGTCAATTCTGATCTCCAGAATCTGCAGTCCTCACTTCCTCCACATCAGATAAGTAGAGTTTCAGTTTAACACTTTCTCAAATGAATTGACTGAAATCACTTCCACATTTCTTCATTCACTGATATTACCCGATGAGGTGATTCTTGCAAAACACAAAATTCACAAACACAACCAGCAATACCTTGACGTAATACTAATTACCTTTCAGTGAATGAACATCCCCTCCATGTCATGCACTTTTATTATCTCCCTCTCTCTCTACTTGATACTGATTGGGAGTTCGTGTTTTTGTGTTTCACTTCTGGTGTGTGAGGGTCAATATATGTGGGCATGTTTTATTCTGAAACTTTATTGCTGGAACAGCACAGCAGGTCAGGCAGCATCCAGGGAACAGGAGATTCGACGTTTCGGGCACAGGCCCTTCTTCAGGAATGTTTTATTCAGGCATGTTCTTCAGGCATGTTTTATTGCTTTTTGTGGCGACGTCACTCTCTGTCTGTGTCTCGAATTGTGTGTGTGTGTTGACGTCAGCATGACACGGTGGTTCCTTGACTGTATGTGGGAGAATCTCTGACTGTTGGTGTATTATTGAGGAATGGAAGGTGTGGCTCTGTCTGTCTGTGCTCTTGTTTAAGCAGGTGAGTGTGTTGTTCAGACTGTGCTTGGCTGTTTGTCCGTGTGTCAATATCTTCCTACCCCCAGCAGATTTCTCTGTGTTCCTCTATGGTTTTGTCTCTGTTTGTTTCTGAGTGTTGTTCCCTGTCTATACCTCATTGTGGTTATGGTTCAGTAACTGTTTTTAAGGGGTTTTGTGTATATGTATAAAAGGTGTCTGCCAGTTCTTGCAGGTTGGTGTGTAATATCTCTTACTCTGTGCAGTGTAACTTTTTCTGTGCTGATCGACTACTTTTTGTATGATTTGAGCTGTTCCAATTTATATGTAAATATATTTAAGATATTTACTCATTTGTAAAGATAAATGTAGTTGTGTCTGAAAAGCATTCATCTTCGTATTCAATTCCTATTTGGTTTCTGAGCTGTTCATGCTTGTATATACGTATTGGTTTATCTCTGAACAAACAATTTTGTATTTTCTATTATATATAATCATTGATGTGTGTTGCAGTTGCACATGTTTATATTTAAATAATTTTGTGTTTCTGAAGCATTTACGTTTATACATCAGTCTTGAAGCTGTTATAAAATGGTTCATATTGTGTATAACAGCTGTGCATTCGAACTGTTCGTGTTCATATTTTAATATTGCAGAGTGGACCGGTTCATATCGAGATGTAAATATTGAAATGTACTGGAGCTGTTTCATTTTGTATATAGAAGTTGTGAATTGGAACTGTTTCAGTTTATTTCCATGAATATTACTTTGTATTGTGACTGTTCCACTTTGCACATAATTTTTGTTGTATATCAGAGCAGTTGCTTTTATTATGTAAATAATAGTATATGTTGAAGTCATGCCTGCCTCATCCCGATCAGCAACATGTTGTCTGACGTGTGGTTTGCTGCTGAGCCCCTCCGGTGCTTTGGGAACATTTTCAATTCCAGCGCCAGCCAGAGAGGCGGTAACACACAGCAGCGGCGATCACGTGTTAGCAGTTATGATAAATGATTTAGCAGGGACACTCGATCTCTGGTTATTGTGTGGGGAACACACATTCTGGAAAGGAAAACAAAAATTGAAAAGCATCACGGGAAGATAGAGAGAGTTATAGAAGGGACTAAAGATTGTGACAGGGAGAGAATTCAATGCAGAATGATAGTCATCGGATTAAATAGGCAATAATAATAGAAAGTTTAAAGAGAAAGTAATAGCGAGAGGGTAAAATAAAGCATAACGGGATGGGATTGAATGCAAACTCACAGAGAAATGCTTAAATTGAGTTTTATTGGAACAAGATGGTTTGTAATTGAGTGAGGAAAGTGTTAACTATGGGGAAACGGAAACGATTTAATACCAAAAGCACGGAGAGTATTAACCAGAGAGTAACTTGAAGAGAGTTCAATACAAGGGAATAGAGACGATGGAATGGAGAGTTTTATGATACAGTGGTGAACCCTTCTGCTAATTAAGCCAACACAGAGAAAAAGGTCACCTCGCCTCATAAGCAGTTAATGTATGAGTGACAGAGAATGTCCCAAATTCCACGAATTAAAGAAAAATATCAATTTTATCATTTACCTCTAAAAGTGAATTCTACACAACTATATACAAGTCTAAGCCTCCTTTCTGTTAAAAGCCTGTGAATTACCTTCAAATCTGTGACAATATTTTGATCAAATAAAAGTCCCTCTTTAAATTGTGTCAACCTAATCTTCGAAGTCAGACAGCAGCCGTCTGTGTCTATCTTCTTTCAGCTGAAAAATTCCATGCATCTTCTTCGGTCTTTTGAGGCAAAGCTGCTTCATATGAAAAGGAACTTTTGATAGAGAGTATTTTGCAACCAGATACTCTGATGATGGCGGATGGTCGCTCTCTCTGGCTAACTGTCCAAAATTCCGGCTTGTTTATACCCCAGGCATCCATCTTGTCATTGGTTCAATGTTGTCAAAACCGTAACATTCAAAATCGATTGGGGTTTGTAATTCTTGGGCATCATGAACACTTCTTGGTTAAATTTTAACATAGCAGCCAGATGTAACATACCTCTAATTTTCCAGTATACTCTGATAATGCGAAATATTCACTTAACAGGTGTCTGTAAAGTCTTGCCACCTCAAAAGCTTTTTCTTTCTCTCCAAGGTATAATGCATGCCTTCAAATCCCATAAGGGTAATACGCGAACATTGAAAACAGGGTAACTGGGAGAGAGTTGAAGACAGAAAAGGGAAAGGATTTAATACAAAGTAATGGAGGAGAAGAACATACAGGTGAAGGAAGTGTGTTGATTGCAGGGGCACGGAGAGAGAGCAAATACAGTGGAAGCTGTGGGAATTGCAGTGAGGTAGATCTCATTGAATATGAGTTCCTTGATTAGGACTGTTAACCAAGCCCACTGAGGAGTCCTGGCTGAGAGATATACAGAGGAATGTGAGGGTTTCAGCACACTCCAGTAACCAGCTAGGTCAGGGTGACATACTATGTATGAGTAACTGCAGGGTGAGTTCGCTTACGTGGAAGGGAAGAGAGTTTAACAGAGTAAAAGGGAGAGGAGAAAATAGAAAATAATAGGGAGGGTGTTGAATATCGTCGAGCAGGGTGACAGCTAAGTGCAGGGGAAAGGGAAGGGAGTTAATACAGAGTAGCAGACAATAATATGAACAGACTAATGAGACGAGGTTTGAATCGGATAATTGAGGGCATTAAGTAGAAAGTAATAGTGAGTGGGCTAATCAGAGAACAATGGGGAGAAAGCTGAATACAGAGATGGTTAAATATTGTGATGGGTGGGGTTTAAATGGAGCAGGCTCAGTGGAGTGTAGTTGTGTAGAATAATATGGGCTGATTAAATAGATATTAACAGGAAGAGGATGGAAAACAGGGTGAGAGAGAGGTGGTTAAATACAGGCTAGGAGCAAGAGCGGATAATGACAGGATTATTAAAGAGGAATAGGATAGGATGCAGGGTGGCTCAGAGTTTTCCAGTGTTGCCTTCATAGCTCCCGGAAGCCGGATGCGAACCCAGACTCGGGCGACTGCCTATGTGGAATTTTCACATTCTCCCCCTGTCTGAGTGGGTTCCCTCCAGATGTTCCAGTTTCCGCCCATAATACAAAGCTGTGCAGCTTAGATAAATGGGCCATGCTAATTTACACATGGTATTCAGGGATGTGTTCGTGAGGTACATTAATCAGGGTAAATGTTGTGTAAAAGGGCAGTGAAATGGATTTGGGTTTGATGCTCTTCAGAGGGTTGGTGAGAATTTGTTGGGCTGAAGGGCGTGTTTTCACAATGTAGGCATTCTATTATTTACTAATTACAGAGTAATAGGAAGAGGGTTAAAGACAGGGCAGCGATTAGAGAGGAATGATTTATGACAATGGCTTAAATACAGGCTAACAGGGAGAGGCTTAAATACAGAGAGAAAGAAGTTGAAAGACACAGAAATGTGGAGAGAATGAGGAGTATGGTTACATAAAAGTTATCAGAGTACGATGAACAGGGAAAGATTTGCATACAGGGAAACATAAACGCTTAAATTCAGGGAAATGGAGTGGAACAAATAGAAGACGTTAGAAATGAATAAATACAGGGTAATGGAGACTATTTCCAGCTTTACTCAATTTCGGTGAGAGGTGATATTGGGATGTTTGCTGCCAGTATTTATTATTGCCTATCCATAATTGCCTCGAAGCTGTTAAGTGTCAACCACATGGTTGAAGTTCTGGAGTCAGATGCATTCCTGACCAGGTAAGGATGGTCGTTTCCCTCTTGAAAAGGCTTTACCGAACAGACAAGCGACTTGAGTTCACCATTGGACTCTTAAATTGCGGACATTCATTGAATTCAAATTCCATCATCTACGACAGTGCGATTTGAAACCATGCCCCAAGAAGATGGCTTGGTTGGTTGGATGAGTAGTACAGTGAGAATCCCACTCGGCCATCACCTCCAACTGCTCAATGATCTCCTGCTGTGTGGAAGGCTGGAGAAGGAACTGAATAAAAACTGGAAGAACTACGGATGCTCTCAACCAGAAACAAAGCAGAAATTCCTGGAAAACCTCAGCATTCCTAACAGCATTTGTAGAGAGAAATCAGAGTTGAATAGCCACCTGTTCCACCGTTCTCCTTTTCCAGCGTTGCTGGGTATACCTATGCCAATAGCACACTCATTCCATCATTGAAAACTAAGCAATGCTTCGTCCTTTGAAATAAAAATAATAATAAAATGTCAGTGAAATTTATTACGTCTCTGCCTTTCTGTCCTCCCCGCTGAGCAATATTTTAAATGAAGGCACCGTGCAGTATTCCAGATATTGCAACTATTCACTGTCCATTCGTTGGATATTTCTAGATAAACTTTATATCACTAAACTGTAAAACGGGCAGGCAAATGGCAGATAATGAAGGGAGTGTGAAAGCTTTATTCTTTTTGATAAAGGAAGGCAATACAAGTTAACTGACTCAATTCTGGAGGGGAGATGATAACATCAAGACTTGGAGGTGAACATTTCTTTTCGGAAATTGATTGGTTGAGCAGGTTTGTCTAAAATAATCTTTACAAAACCGAATTAGAATATAAAGGGAAGGGAAATGCTATCACACCTTTATAATTCACCGTTTTAGTCACAGTTGGGAGAAACAGATAGGAATTGTACTCTTGAAAAGCGAATGGCTCGTATTGCGTTAAAATTGAGGTCTGCGCACTCCTGAACACCACACTTTAGGAAGGATATCAATGCCTTGGGTAGGCTGTAGGAGGAGATGAATAGGAAAATAACAGCAGGCCATTCAACCCCCGTGAGCTTGTTCTGACATTCAATGGCTGTTCTGTAGTCTAACTCCATTCACCTGTATTTGAACCTTATCCCTTATTATCTATGTTTAACGAAAAAACAAATCTGTCGCAGAGTGAAAATAAATAATGAATCCAGCACCTACTGTCTTTCGTGGAAGAAAGGACTCAACATCCCCCACCTTTTTTGTGTGGAAGTGCTACCAAACATCTCTCCGCAACACAATGGCCCTATTTCTCAGAGTATGTCCGTTGTGTTCGAAACCCCAAACAGTGGAAATAGTTTACCTCTAAACACACTCTCTGCTCAATTGTTAAGAAACAAGACACTAAATTGTCCAGTATCAGTCTATAACTGAGCTCCTAAACTATAGGTATAATTCTTGTAAATGGACATCATACCCTATCAAAGGCCAATATGTCCTTTTTAAGGTGTTGTGCCTGAATCTGCTCACAGTTCTCCAAGTGAAAACCGACCCTTTGTACAACTGCAGTGTAACGTCTGTCTCAGACGATTTTTGCCCAACCCTGACAGCAGTCAAGAGTCAACCACATTGCTGTCGGTCCAGAGTTACACATAGGCTAGACTAGATAAGGATGACAATTTACTTCCCAAAAGAACATGACTGAAAATTTTGTTGATTTTATTTTCCTCGAAAATGCTAAGGCAAAATGATTAATCAATATGTTGGACATTTGTCTGTAACCATTGACAATATCCATTTTACGTTTCATTTCTGTATTGTTACGACATGAGCTAAACCCTTGTGCTAATGTAAAGCCGACACACAGAGAAGCTCACCTCGCACCATAATGTGTTCAAGTTCGAGAGGCAAACATCTATCCCAGATTTCACTACTCCAAGTAAAAATTAACAATTTTATTCTTTAAGTCTGACACAAAACATTAAAAAGACTATTTAGAACTCCATTCTCTTAAACCTACATTTTACCTCCCACTCCTCTGTAATGGTCTAATAAATGTATTATAACTTTATGGCAAATCACTTTTAATTGCAGTTGACTTCTTTGGATGTCGAAATTTATTTGTCGAATTCTCTAGATCAGCTTTGGTGTTTTGCTGCACAAATTTCTTATGAACAGGTACCTTTCAGAGAGTTATTCAGCTCGCAGTCTTTTGGTGCTTGCGCCTGTTCTTTTCTGTTCTGTTCTCTCCCAAATATTCAAAAACCCGGTTTTATACTCCAAAGCATCAGATCATTTCATTGGTTTGATGCCATAAAAACACTAAATTCAATTTGGATTTAAGTTTGGTATCTTGGGGCATAATGTAAACTGATTGACCAAATTAATATTTGTTGCATACCATGGCAACTGAACAGAATTATTGGTTTCACAGTCAAATGTTACATTTTAAATTATTAGCACAACCAGTGCCACTCTAAGTCCATGCCAGCTTCCAGTGTCTCTTAAAGTTACAGTCTCCCTTAAAGGAAGAGTATGTACCTACACCTCCATATCAGAATGGACTGATCTACTTGCTTGGTGGACCTTATTTTACACTAAGAGTGAGACGTGGTTTTATATATATATAATATATATATATATTTTATATATACATATACACACACACACAAAACCTTTAAAAATCAGTCTTTTCCTCCACTATTCCCAGCAACATGCCAGGCTGAAATGTCTATGCCCACACCCTTATTTAAAATTCCCAATTATAACTCATCAAACTGGACTTGTGGCTTTTCCTTATACTCCCAAGCTTCCTGCTTCTTTGTCCTGATATTGTCTGGAGATTGTGTGAGATCTGTCTGACTTAAGTGGCTTATTTATCTTTGATGTGGAGGTGCTGGCGTTGAACCTGGATGGCTAAGTCCCAAGTCACACAACACCAGGTTGTCGTCCAATCAGTTTACTTGAAATCAGAAACTTTTGTTTGATTTCTGACCTTCTTCTCGTCAGTTATCCAGGTAATTTCTGATAGCAGTGGCGTAGCAGCTGTTTGACATAACAATGTAATTAGCTTAAGTTAAATTTAGTTTCTATCGCAGGAAGAATATAATGTAAAACTGTATTGGATACTTAAAATATTGGAGCAATGTCTCATCAACAACCTATTCCACGTTCAATCAAGTTGAAGGCGTGTGCATCTGTCTGGCCTGATTGAATTTGGCAGTGCTTCCTCGGTTTATATCTCAGTTCCATGGTTTCATTAAGACCAGTTCAATGTAATCAATCAAGAAAATTTTGGATAATGAACCAAGGTCTACCATAGTGACTACCGATGCCGAGATTCCTGTTCCAGGTCCGCAATGCTGCTGCTGCAGATACTATTGATGCCATATTCCTCCAAGTTCGCCGCCACAGGAGCAGAAGTTGATGATGAAGATTAGCCAAGGGAAAAGAAGGATGTGCCCGGCCTGGTGATTCGAATCAAATGGACTCAGGAGCTTGCCAATGCAGCCTTCTTAAAACAAAATTCAGGAAGAATTTTACGAGCGAGGTTCACCAGGACTAGAGTGATTCACACGTCAAGTGAGACTAGAGAGGCTGGGATTGGTTTCGGACAAATTCAACAATGCCAAGCTGGTGTTCTTCACTGACCACTGCTCTACAATGGAACGTGGAAACTGAATGTGAAACTGCTGATCCCAGAAAATATGGAGGATTCAACAGGGTTACCATCGGCTGGAGAAACGTGAAGCCCCAGTTTGAGTCACCCTTTGACTTATGGGAAACCGTCAAGCGGAACATCTGGAGGACCTTTCTGTCGAAAGTCTTCTGAAGGTGAGAGAGAAACGGGGAGAATGTAAAAACTCCAGAAACGTTTGCAGAATCTTCATATCATGTAGACGATAGAGGTTGATGTCATGGAAGGTATTCAGGAAGTGGACAGCCAGGAACCCGCACCCTTTATCTCAGACGCCTCCAAGATGCTTTCTAAGTCCAGGGTTCACATTGTGGAGCAGGAGGAGGCGTGGTCACGTTTGGTCTTTGAATGGTTGCACAGAGAGAGCTATGTGCTCAGAGCCTGAAGGGAGAAGATGGATCTGTAGCGTTATCTGAGCCTGAATCCTGAGGATCAGCAAATCCTTTTATGTCAGACTGCATGGCACGAAGCCCACAGAGAGTGCAACCTCCCAGTCATTGCTCCCTGTCATGTAGGTCTTAGACGAAAGCACATGGGGGAGGTTGCTGCAACCGTTATTTCTGGATGTGCTGACCAAGACCCTCGAGTCCTTAAAAACGAGTAAGACACCAGGAAGTGACAGCTTACCAACTTAGTTGTTTAAACTGTGTCAGACCTGCTTGGCCAGGACCTGCTTGAAGTGGACAACAGTAGGCTTCTGACAGGTAGTCAGTGTGAACCCATGAGGACAGGTGTCATCCCCCTCACCTACAATCAGAAGGGGGAGAGGACGACTGACGACCCACTTCATTGCTCAATGTAAATTAAAATTTCTTGAATAAGGTCATCACCAACCGGCTCAGTTCTGCTTTGGGGTCAGTGATTCACCCCGAACAGATCTGATCTGTACGGGCAGCCTCACAATTCTTAAGGACAGAATCGCCTCCATGCAGGACAGGGGAGTCAGAAACCCGCCTCATCAGCCTGCATAAGGATGTCCTTGACAGGATCTCTCACACATTCTTGAAGGATATTCTCTCAAAGTTAGGCTTTGTGGAGGGATTCCACCAATGAATCCGACTGCTGTCCACCAGCATTATTCGTGCAGCCTCAATCAATGGGTGGGAAACAGAAAGCTTCTTCATTAATCGATAGTCAGGCAGGGCTGCTCCCATCGCCTTTCCTGTAACATTGTTGACCTGGAGGCAGCTGAATCAGTGCTGCAAACCATTCAGGAATTGCTTCCTTTTTAGCAGATATCAATATAACGAGAACCTCTTCTCTAAGGTTCCTCAATCCATTACTTCATTATTTAGATTCAGCATCCGAATTTTAGAGTCCAATTCTTCATTCTCCACTTTAATATACAATTCAAGCATTTTAAAATCAATCTTCCCTCTGTATTAATATTGTAAATTCATACTACTGCATTGTGTCTGTACGTTTTAGAGAAAGTAAATTAACTTGTTGCACATCAATTCAAACTTGTGAGATGGAATAGGTTAGTCCTTAAAATGATCTATTTCTGTCCACGTGAAGCAAGCATAGTCACAAATAACAAAAAAATGTGGGACGTTGACAGGATGTGTATGACCTATTGGATACAATCTTGGGATATCCTAAAAATGAGAAAGTAAGACATCAGAAAGAACTCTGTCCCTGAATTTGTGAGGCATGTAAGAGGAGGGTTTGACCTGTAGATTGGAATTCTGAAAGAGAACGTCTTCATCGATCCAGAATGTCTTTTTGTGGCCTTTCTCTTTCACTCACAGATTTCCTCCTTCAAGTGGCCATTTCCCTGCTAACTGTGCTTTTTTTTCAAGTTCCCAAAACTCTGACAAGATTGAACAAATATTTCACAATAGCGAGAGTATGTTTCCCCAAAAGAGTATCATTCGCCATCCAATTAAATCAAAACCCATGTTTCCAATGTATTCAGATCACACCAGGCCGAGAAACCTCGCCAAACATCGAGACATCTAAAACCCTTCTTCCTGGAACCAATGCTTTCAGCCACATGTTCATGGACCTAATGTGTACTCAGCGTAATGGGGGATCAGCTTTTCAATTTCTTGCCCGATATTCTGCATTTTACTGATGAAGATTCATAGCTGCCTGTTATTGCCCTGGGATTAGCCAGCTGGATATCATAGGGTATGAGTTCCCAAATTAGGGCTGCGAACCTGATCCAATCAGGTAGCCCTGTCTGAAATTTAAAAGAAAGATGAATTTCAGGGATAGTGAGATGCCAAATAGCTGACACTGAAGAAGACTCCTGTGAAAAGCGATGCATTTGCAAATAGCGAATGATTAATTACATGATGCTGTCCTCTGGAGAGTGATTTCGATCCCAGAATTTGTCGGTGTAAATATGCACTCGGACCATGGGTTCTTCACTTTCCACACGTTCCCGCTCCTGCTGCTGTCCCACCCCAGAAAACCCCACACCCCAATATTACCTGATGTTGTTCTGTCACGTTCTCGACCCGAGGCACTGTTGAGACAATACACCACCCTGCATTCTGCTTAGTCAGGACTGATGGTTCTGGTAGATTCGCTCAGTCAGCAAGCGTTCACTAATGAGGGACTGAAATGATGCACACACATGTCTGAATTCTTCAAATTTAGGAGGTTCTGAGATGAGTACAGTTTTCAAGAGAATAATGGAAACTGCTGGCAATGAATTGACGGAAAGGCTATCTGATATCTCTTAATGTAAGACTAGGATAAGCATCTAATAGTTTATAGATGGCTTGAAGTCTGTCTAAGACTGAAATGAATGAAGAACACCTCGGAGTTCTATGCTTATTCACTCAATGAACCTGTCCTTCCCTTTATCAGCGCTCCTGTGTCCTCCTTGTCTTTAACTGTTCCACCTACCATTGTGCTATCAACAGACGTTGCACATGCTCCTATCATCACAGTCATTGCTAGAGATTATAAATGATTGTTTGTGGAGTAATCATCCTTGTGGGACTCACTAATACCAGCCTGACAACATGAAAATGGCACATTTATTCCTTCTCTCTGTCCTTTATCATTTTTCACAATAAGTCACATTTCCCCATCACTACAGACGTCATGGACAACAGTGACACACTCAAACATTTCCAGAATTTGACATTACTGCACCCTTATGTGCACAAATCCCTCCCTGCCCTCACTCCACCATCTCACTTGGAGCAGTTGCAGCTCATCATCAGTCAGATGTTTCAGGTTTCTTTTCTGTACATCCCCATGCGCTGCTGTTCAGATTGTCCGTGCCTCAGAGTCAGGTCTGAAACATGTCCAGAACAGTCTTATCCTGGTAGGATAATCTGTACTGATTGGAGCTTATGTAACCGTAAAGTGTATTTTTCACTCAGTTGGTTTACGTAATTCAATTATTGTCTTAATTGGAGAAGTTATATTCGATTCAGAAACTGTACCCATGCAAAGTGAGGAATTCTGTTGGGATGTTGGATTTACTAAAAAAAAAAAATGTGTAGTTTCCATTCACCAACTATCATCACTTCACAGAATAGCCGCTAATAACCAGGGAAACTACAGCTCAGTGTTGAGGAGCACATTTCTTTGAGAGACACTCAACAACTAGAATAAATTTTCTAAATGGTCAAAGGCAAGGAAATGATGACATTGAAATAAAATAAGATTGCAAAGTGTGATAGATAGTGTTGGAGCATCAATGCTGATATATAGGGTGGCATGGTGGTTCAGTGATTATCCCGGCTGCCCGCGCGTGGACTTGGGTGCGATACTCTTTTCAGGGTCGTTTTGGTTTCGAAGGGCCCATTGACCCTCTTCCACATTGTATGCATTCTATGATTTTATTCCACATGCATTTTCCAAAGTTTGCTATTGACCGATTAAGATTTGTATCATCCAGTAATCCTCAATTCTAAAAATACTCCAACACAAGTGGGAGTTAACTCACCACTGTGAATTGCTTGTTAAAATTCTTAAATAAATGCATCGAACCACATTGTAATGCAAGAATCCTCCAGGCGATGCCAGCAGGTATAAATGAAAGGCCTTGTGATTGCATCACCTCGGTATTGAGTGCAGACAGATTGCCTGCGCAAAGAGATTCGGGCAGAAAATGACGTTTTCATTTTATCATGTGTGGACGATATTTTACACGATTCTTCCATTTGCAACAATTCCTGGTAAGAGCCTGCAGCATTGAGTTTGTGTGAATCTGCGTGAGACTTATCTGCGCGTTCACTCTGCCACTAACAATGGTACATGAACATGTTTTGCCTGTAAATCACACAGTGGCAGACGATCAAAAATTTAATCTCAGGTTACAGACACCTCGTGGAATCCCCACCACCGCAGATTCCACAGGAACTGCCTGGGGGATTATTCACCACTTCTGGGAACCTTTCAGAAATCTCCATTTCAATCGGGACGACGGGGAATTTCGGTGGAATTAACAAAAGGAGTTTCTTTGTTAAAATATAAGCGGTGGTATTTTTATGTAGAGACTGCAATAATATTTAATTTTCGTTTGGTTCTGCTTTTTGAGTGAATAAGCAGTGGGCTTGACTGCATTTGAAACAAATCGTCAACGTGAGTGCATTTCTGTTTTCACAGCAATTCGTTTTAATAGTTACGTTTGAGATTTGTCCACGGGCTGAATGGCTTGGTCAACCAGTGAACCTTTTTATAGTTTTCATGCTTGCAATCCAGCATGGCATTAATGGAGTCTGAATGATTTGTTGGCTAGTTCCGGTATTTGTGATTAAGGAAGAAACCCATAAATGAGAAATCTTTACTTTCACTTCAATCATTTTTTTTTTGTAATTTATTTTCAATCCTGTAAGAACCTGGAAATGAGTGGATGCATAGCTCTGTGCTCACGTGAATGAGATGAGAGTCTGATTAAAATACATTGTCTTGGAATGAAAGTGCTGTATTGGTCCCAGACAGAAGTGTTGTGACGAGACATAAGCTCTGAAGATAATGTTTAATTCCACGTACATTGACACTCATATATGTGGTAGCTCCAGGAAGAAACCAAATGCAGTCCCAGTCTAGAAGTCGTAGTCACAAGTCATTTAACCAAATGATAGAAACAGGGATTTTAATATGATTATTATATGAGGGTTGTTTTGTTTTGAACTGCATTAGGAGTCTGTTTTGTTGAATATATAAAAGTCGTGTCATTTTGTTTCATTGATGCATTGTTTTGAAGTTAATAAGAATTATACATTTACTTTGTATTCGTTCTGTTTGAGTCTACGTTATAAGTAAGTAATTTGATTTATTCTAAATTATTGTAATTTCTTTTGCAATAAACGTCTGTTTTGGTGTGAAAAAGAATGTTTTCAGCATTATGTGTTTGTGATTCAGCAAGAGATCAGTTTGCTAATTAATGTAAATAAGGTTATCACTCATCAATCTGGATTTCTGTCTCGGGTCTGGCTTGTTCTGTAATTAATCAGCTGGCATCAGAATAGAATTGAGGCGATTAAAGGCTTCGACTGACTCCTGAGGAACAGACAAACGGAGCCACACTTCAAACAAATTGGGCCGAACTACATCCATGCAGATTAATTACATATCGCAGATCCTGATATCAGACATCCGCAATGAGTTGTAATTCCATATTACCCATCCCAAAGTTACTACTCTTATACTCTACAGCACAGCCAATACAATACAAAATCCCTCACTCCCTGCCAAACCTGCAACACTGAAATGATACAAGACACAGGGTGGCTCACATACATGCAGTTTTGTGCACAGTACTGGTCATCACCGAGCAGTGAGGACAGAATTGTTCTGTGGAGAGTGCAACAGAGATTTACCAGAATGGTGTTAGTGTGGGGAAATTACTGCAGTATTGAGGAAAGATGCATAGGGTCGTGTCATCTTCCCTATACAGGGGCGCATGAGATTTGACGTGACTGGGATTACAAATTAATCAGGGTGTTGATTGAATACATGACTCCCTCAACGGAGAACCAATTAACAAGGAGACAGAGAGTGAGAAACATTGGTGGGAGGATTATTAAGGACATAATGTCTACCATTTCATTCGGAAGATGATAGTTTGACTGGAATTCACTGCCCAGTTTTGATGGTGGCTTGAGGTGACTAACCTTAACTCATATAAGGGAAACTTAGATCTGCACATGAAGTGCAGAAAACCTCAGTGCTGTCGACCAGATGCTGAAAAATGGGATCTGAGCAGGTTGATTTAGTTGATGCAGATATGAATGACTTCTTTCAGTGCCACAAATTTCGTGCATTCCTCTGGTTTTGCAGAAAGACTGAGGAGAGTTGAAATGTATTCACTTGGTAGGTTAAATGGCCTTTTTCAGTGTTGTCCATTTCCAACACTGGAAATTTGGAGAGCGGAAAATTGAATGGAAGAGCGCTACCTTCCAGTTTTTCACTGAAAAAGTTTTTGTCACTTCAAAATTTGCATAATGCATAAAGCAATTTTACGTGGGGAGGAATAATGTTAACTAAGGTTAGAGCATAATAATTTGCCAATTCATTAGGGTGAAATTGCTAACTTTGTTTAGTTATCTTATTATAATGTAAAGATTTTTGAAAAGAAGCATTTTGAAATCGTATATTACCTATGGACTGCAGAATATTCGGATTATCAATTTAAATGCTAATTGTCCATGACATGATTATAAAACAATAGAGAGTCAGAGAGACCTGATTTTTTTTAATCATGTCATATTTTATTATGCATTGGATTGGAGCTGCCACATTCCGTAGTTGCAGTAGTGAATTCACTGTTTTCTTCTGTATTGTGTATTGCATTCATAGAATATCAACAGGCAAATTCCAAAACTCTTTGAGTCAGATAATGCAGAGAATGCAAAAAAAAAGTCACATCTCCCTACTTGCACATTGCATTATTTGCTGACTGAATGTCAGCCACATTAGAGCATTGCTAAACTTGACAAGGAATTGTCCTCTTTCCAAAACACACTATGAGGGATTCAGTGAGTTAACATATCCTCGGTTTATCGTCACAGAGAGGACTCTGATCGCGATTTGCACCTTTAATAATGACATGAACATTTCTCATCTCTGTTAGCATTATTCGTCAACCAAGTACATCTTCTCAAGTGCAACAAATCATGTGCTTTATAATGTAGTGACCTGACGATTCTTGGTAATCCGAAATGGAGGGCGGGAAAAGATTGTGGCTGTGAGAGCTGTTCCTTTTTTGAGATATTGTTGGTGTCAGTGCTGACTTCCACAAAACCCTGGAAGAATAATTCTTGTTTTATGAGCTGCTGTATTGTTTTGAAAATCATATCAGATCACCTGGATCGGTTGGGGCAGCATTTATACACAATGAGGAATTCTCAGGAGCTGTGGGTGTTATGGATAGCAGCTATAGGAAGAGAGAACAAAAACAGACACAACCAGGTAGGTGATTTTACCTTCAGGAAAGGCAGGCGAGGTCGATAGTAGTGCAGAAGTCTCCTGAAGCTATCTCCATTTGAAAAAGGCATGTTGATTTGGAAAATGTAGCTGGTGATGGACCTTTAGAGGAAGAGAGCAGGAACAGCCACGTTTCTGGTACCAAGACTGGCTCCAATGTAACGCGGGTCAAGTCACGTATCAACGATCAGTTGTGATCGGGGATTCACTCATTACAGGCATGGATAGATTTTTTTCTGAAGCTAAGAGCGTCTGTTGCCTCGCTAGTGCCAGGATCAAGGATATCTCAGACAGGGTGCAGAATATTGTCCAAGGGGAGTAGGATCAGCAGGAGGACATTGTGTATGTTGGAACTAACGACATTGGAGGGAAAAAGGATGAAATTCTTAAGGGCGAATGCGAGAGATTTGACAGGAATTAGAAATAACGCCCTTGCGTGTCGTAAACTCTGGATCACTCTCAGCGCCACGAGCTAGTAAATGTCGGAATAGGAGGATAGAGCAGATGAATGCGTGGCTGAGCAGCTGGTGCGGGGCTGAAGGGTTCACTTTTTTTGGATCACTGCAATATTTCTTGGAGTAGAAGTGGCCTGTATAACGAGAACAAATTTGCACATGAACTGGAAGAAAACTAATTGACTGCCAGGGAGAATAGCTCGAGATTTTCAGGAATATTGAAGCGAATGAGGTTGGACTGGGGGGTACGGATACGGTGGGCGAAGACGGTTGGGTGGTGTAGCTAAAGTGATAGTGAGGAAAGAAATCAGTCTGAGACTGATACAGTTGGGAAAAAGACTGGGATTACAAATTAATCAGGGTGTTGATTGAATACATGACTCCCTCAACGGAGAACCAATTAACAAGGAGACAGAGAGTGAGAAACATTGGTGGGAGGATTATTAAGGACATAATGTCTACCATTTCATTCGGAAGATGATAGTTTGACTGGAATTCACTGCCCAGTTTTGATGGTGGCTTGAGGTGACTAACCTTAACTCATATAAGGGAAACTTAGATCTGCACATGAAGTGCAGAAAACCTCAGTGCTGTCGACCAGATGCTGAAAAATGGGATCTGAGCAGGTTGATTTAGTTGATGCAGATATGAATGACTTCTTTCAGTGCCACAAATTTCGTGCATTCCTCTGGTTTTGCAGAAAGACTGAGGAGAGTTGAAATGTATTCACTTGGTAGGTTAAATGGCCTTTTTCAGTGTTGTCCATTTCCAACACTGGAAATTTGGAGAGCGGAAAATTGAATGGAAGAGCGCTACCTTCCAGTTTTTCACTGAAAAAGTTTTTGTCACTTCAAAATTTGCATAATGCATAAAGCAATTTTACGTGGGGAGGAATAATGTTAACTAAGGTTAGAGCATAATAATTTGCCAATTCATTAGGGTGAAATTGCTAACTTTGTTTAGTTATCTTATTATAATGTAAAGATTTTTGAAAAGAAGCATTTTGAAATCGTATATTACCTATGGACTGCAGAATATTCGGATTATCAATTTAAATGCTAATTGTCCATGACATGATTATAAAACAATAGAGAGTCAGAGAGACCTGATTTTTTTTAATCATGTCATATTTTATTATGCATTGGATTGGAGCTGCCACATTCCGTAGTTGCAGTAGTGAATTCACTGTTTTCTTCTGTATTGTGTATTGCATTCATAGAATATCAACAGGCATATTCCAAAACTCTTTGAGTCAGATAATGCAGAGAATGCAAAAAAAAAGTCACATCTCCCTACTTGCACTTTGCATTATTTGCTGACTGAATGTCCGCCACATTAGAGCATTGCTAAACTTGACAAGGAATTGTTCTCTTTCCAAAACACACTATGAGGGATTCAGTGAGTTATCATATCCTCAGTTTATCGGCACAGAGAGGACTCTGATCGCGATTTGCACCTTTAATAATGACATGAACATTTCTCATCTCTGTTAGCATTATTCGTCAACCAATTACATCTTCGCAAATGCAATAAATCATGTGCTTTGTAATGTAGTGACCTGACGATTCTTGGTAATCCGAAATGGAGGGCGGGAAAAGATTGTGGCTGTGAGAGCTGTTCCTTTTTTGAGATATTGTTGGTGTCAGTGCTGACTTCCACAAAACCCTGGAAGAATAATTCTTGTTTTATGAGCTGTTGTATTGTTTTGAAAATCATATCAGATCACCTGGATCGGTTGGAGCAGCATTTATACACAATGAGGAATTCTCAGGAGCTGTGGGAGTTATGGATGGCAGCTATAGGAAGAGAGAACAAAAACAGACACAACCAGGTAGGTGGTGTTATCTTCAGGAAAGGCAGGCGAGGTCGATAGTAGTGCAGAAGTCTCCTGAAGCTATCTCCATTTGAAACAGGCATGTTGATTTGGAAAATGTAGCTGGTGATGGACCTTTAGAGGAAGAGAGCAGGAACAGCCACGTTTCTGATACCAAGACTGGTTCCAATGTAACGCGGGTCACGTCACGTATCAACGATCAGTTGTGATAGGGGAGTCACTCATGACAGGCATGGACAGATTTTTTCTGAAGCTAAGAGCGTCTGTTGCCTCGCTAGTGCCAGGATCAAGGATATCTCAGACAGGGTACAGAATATTGTCCAAGGGGAGTAGGAGCAGCAGGAGGACATTGTGTATGTTGGAACTAACGACATTGGAAGGAAAAAGGATGAAATTCTTAAGGGCGAATGCGAGAGATTGGACAGGAATTAGAAATAACGCCCTTGCGTGTTGTAAACTCTGGATCACTCTCAGGGCCACGAGCTAGTGAATGTCGGAATAGGAAGACAGAGCAGATGAATGCGTGGCTGAGCAGCTGGTGCGGGGCTGAAGGGTTCACTTTTTTTGGATCACTGCAATATTTCTTCGAGTAGAAGTGGCCTGTATAACGAGAACAAATTTGCACATGAACTGGAAGAAAACTAATTGACTGCCAGGGAGAATAGCTCGAGATTTTCAGGAATATTGAAGCGAATGAGGTTGGACTGGGGGGTACGGATACGGTGGGCGAAGACGGTTGGGTGGTGTAGCTAAAGTGATAGTGAGGAAAGAAATCAGTCTGAGACTGATACAGTTGGGAAAAAAGGAGTAAGTCCAATGGTCTGGACAGGCAAGTTCAAAGCAGAGAATGAGGCAGGACTGACAAATTAAGTTGCATTTATTTCTATACAAGACGCCTAACAAGGAAGGCAGGTGATCTGGGGATATGGTTAGGAGCATCGGACTGGGATATCACAGCAATTGCACAGATGTAGTTCAGGGATGGACAGGACTGGCAGCGAAAAGTCGAAGGATAGAAATGCTGGAGGAAGGAAGGAAAGGGGCCAAGATAAGAGTGGGAGTAGTCTTGTTCATAAGGATTAACATTACAGCTATACTTCGGGGTGGGTATTTTTGGGAAAATATGCGGGGAAGGTATTTGGGGTGGTACTGAGAATGAAAAAAGGACTGATTACCGTATTGGGATGGTCCAAAAGATTCCACACTCATCAGTGGGAAATTGGGAAACAAATTTGTAAGGTGATCTCAGTTGTTTGGAAAAATGGTAGTGTGGTAATGGTAGGGGGTGTTAATTTTCCAAATATAGACTGGGACTGCCCCATTATTAAGCGTTGGGATGTAGTTGAATTTGTTAAGTGTGCATATCAAACATTTCTATTTCAGTATGTGAATTTACCACGAGAGAACCTGAAATACCTGAACTACTTTTAGGAAATAAGGCAAGGCAGGTGATTGAGGGCCCGTTAGGGGAGCATTTTGGGGCAGAGACTTCAATACCCGTTAGTTTAAAATAGAAATGGAAAAAGACAGATCATATTTAAAAGTCAAAGTTCTAAATTGGAGGATGGCGACGAGGCAAGATTTTTCAAAGGTTGATTCGGGGTGGATGTTTTCAGGTAAATGTGCAGCTGGAAAATTCGAAGCGTTCAGAAATGGGATAATGAGACTCTAGAATGTTTATGCTCCTGTTCAGGCGTAAAGCAAGGCTGATTGATACAGAACTTGGTTCAGAAAAAGAAGGAAGCAGATATCAAGTACAGACGCAGAGATTGCGTGAATCCTGAGCATAATATAAAAACAATCGGACGGTACTTCAGAGGGAAATCAGGAGTACAAAAAGAGGTCATAAGATAGCTTTGGCAAATATGGTTATGCAGAATCCAGAGGGAAATCATAAATACATTGAGGACGAAAGGGTATCTAAGGATAGAAGAAGACTCCTGAAAGGTCAGCATGGCAGCCGATGTGTGCAACTGCTTAAAGTGTGGGTGGAGGCGACGAGACACTAAACGAGTATTGTGTATCATTGTTTACTGTGGAGAAAGACCTGGAAAATATGTAATGTGGGGAAATACATGGTGACATCTTGAAAAATGTCCATGTTACAGAGCAGGATGTGTTGGAAGTCAAATAATGCATAAAGTTAGATATATCCCCAGGATCTGATCTTTGGGAAGCTGGGGAAGTTGTTGCTGGACTCTTGTTGAAATACTTGAAAAAAACGATCATCACGGGAGAGGGGTCAGAAGACTGGGGGATGCTTCATATGAGCCACTATTTAAGAAAGGTGGTAACGAAACCCCAGCAAACTTTACGCAAGTGATCCTGGCATTGTTGGTAGGTACGTTGTTGGAGGGAGATCCTGAGCGACAGGATTTATATGTACCCTGTATTTAGATAGGTGAGGGCTCGTTAGTAATTGTCAATATGGCTTTGCACGTGGGAAATCATGTCTAAAGATTGAGATTTTTGAAGTAGTAATTAACAGGGTTGATGAGGGCAGAGTAATGGACGTGATCTAAATGGAGTTTAGTGAGGAGTTTGACAAGGTTCCCCACGGTAGACTAGTTAGCAAAGTTAGACCAACTGGAATAGAGGCGAACTAGCTAATTGGATACAGAACTGACTCAAAAGTCGAAGACAGGGAGTGGTAGTGGATGGTTGTTTTTCAAACCGAAGGCCCATGACCAATGATGTACCACAAGGATTGGTGCTGCATTACAGTTTTTTTTTAATCAATTATATGAATGATTTCGAGGTGAATATGGAAGGTATAGTTAGTAAGTTTCCAAATACCACCAAAATTTGAAGTGCAGGAGAGAGAGAAGAAAGTTGCCTCAGTGTAAAATCGGATCTTTATCAGACAGGCCAATGGGCGAGGAGTTGCAGATGGAGTTTAATTTAGATAAATGCGAGGTGCTGCATTTGGAACAGAAAATCACTGACTATGTGATGGTGGGGACGTGTGTTGTATGTGGGTGTTACTGTCAGCATATCATGAACATTCTGTGGCTCCATGTATGTGTGTTTCTGAGTTTCATTTTATTATTGTGGGAGTGCGTGATGTGGTTGTACCTGGCAGTGCTCTTTAAGCAGGTGAATGTGTTGTTCAGACTATGTTGGTTGTCTGTCCATTTGTCAAGATCTTTCTGTGCTCCCAGTAGGATCTCTCTAGGCCTCTCTGTCGGTGTGTGTCTGTTTGTTTCTGAGTGTCACTCTCTGTCTATATATCATTGAGGTTGCGGCTCAGTAACTGTGTTTGAATGTGTGTGTGTGTGCAAGAGGTTTATGTCAGTTCTTGCAGGTGGGTGTGCACTGTCTCTTAATTTGAGTTGGTTTATATATGTGTGTGGAGGTCTGGTTATGATTATATGTCTGTGTGGAGGCGTGGTCCTACATCTCAGTATGACTGCATTTCTTTGTGCATGGATATGTGTGCATTCGGTATATATGGGTGTGTTCCTTTCTCTATCAGTATGTCTGTATTTATGTGTATGGGGGAGGTGTTTGTGTGGGGGTAGGTGTCTGTCTGTGTCTGTATCTGTGTGGTTGTGTGTGTTTTGTGTGTGCATGCACGTATGTGTGCGGGTGTGTATGTGTGTGTGTGTAGATTTGTTCCTCTCTCTCAGTATGACTGCATTTCTGCGTTTGTGGACGTATGTTCGTGCATAGGTGTTTTCCTTTATGTCTCAATAAGTCTGTTTTTTTGGGGGGCTGCCTGTGAGCACACGCACGTGTGTACGTAAGTTTGACCCCTTCTGCGCTCTGATTGTGCTCCTGTGTGTTGTGAGTGTGTGAAAATTCCTTCTGCTGTCTTTGTGTATGTGTGTTCCCACATTTCAATTTGACTGTATTATTATGCGTGTGTGCATGAGTGTCAGTTGCTTGTGTGCGTGGAGTGTGTTTTTGTTTATCAGGATGTTCCAGTATCTCACTTTATTTCTATGTGAGAGTGTGCTTCTGCATGTTTGTGTATTTGTGTGTGAGAGTGTGTGGATTTGTTTCTGCGTATATGTGTGTGTGTGTATGTGTTTTTATTTTGTCAGTGTGTTCCTAAATCTTACTTTGACTCTATTTCTGTGATTGGATGTGTTTCTGTGTGTATATGTATTTACGTGTTAGGGTGTGGGTGTGTTTCTATATCCCTCTGTGTGTGGTTCTGTCTATGTCTGATCATGAAACTCACTCTCCTGATGAAAACGGACAGATGAACTCTATAGCACACAGATTGCTCGCAATTGCGTATTTCAGCAACCTGGGAAATATCAAACTATCAGTAACTGTACCTCTAGCATCCTGATAACTGAACTGTTACTTCAGTTCCAAGTCCTACGTCTAATGAAGAAACAAAACAGGGAATATTGAAAGAAGTGCAGAATTCCAATTCTTCCGTCCATGTTTGAACCACGGATGCATTATTTCCCTGCTGAAGATGTTTGCATCCATATTTAAATATTGTTACATTTTGCATCATACCTCAATAGAATGTTGGAGCAGAATTAAACCGTTCAACCTATCGAATGAGCTCTGACATTTGATCGTGATGGATTTATTTTTTTAATTCCATTCTCCTGCCTTTTCCCCATATCTTTGATTTCCTTTCCAATCGGGAACCAACATACAATTATTATGGGCCAGGCAAGAGCCTTTCAAAACATGTCAAGGTGGTCGCGAAGACCCTTATCTTTCGACTTATTTTGAGCAGGTGCACTGTGGATATTCCACAAGTGAATGAACTGGTCATTATTCCTCGGTTTTAATTAAAACAGAATTTATTTGCAGATTACCGAATGAAACACAAACAAAAGAGAACCGGATACAGAATACTTTAACTTACCCGAAGACACTGGGTGGATTACGGATGCGGTTCAATGCACAGTGCTGGTCATCAGTAAGTAGTGAGGACAGAATTGCACTGAGAAGACTATGTAATAGATTTATAAGAATGGTGTTAGGTAATGATGTGAGGATTATCGAGGAAATGATGTCGACTATTTCATTCAGAAGGTGATGGTGCAACTGGAATTCACTGCCCAATTTTGATGGTGGCTGGAGGTGGCCAACCATAACTCGTTTAAAGGGCATTCGGTCAGCAAGTGACGTGAAGAAACCTTCAACTCTGTGTTCCAGTTGCTGGAAAGTGGGATCAGAGCAGGTTGCTAGTTTATCCAATTGATGCAGAAATAATGATCCCTTTCAGTATCGTAACTTTCATTCAATTTTGATGGGATCATGGAAAGACTGAGGAGTGTTAAAGTGAGTTCACTTGATGGGTTACATGCCCTATTTCTGTATTCTCCGTTTCCACCGTTGGAACATTCCTGGGTGTTAAATTGAATTTCAGTGGGGTCGGTTATCTTTCAGGCAATCCGAATTGGAGGACATGAAAACGTTCTGGCTGTGAGAGCTGCTCCTTTTTTCTTTGCAGTATTTTATGTGTCAGAGCTGACATCCAGAAAATCTTGCAAGTGTAATTATTGTTTAATAAACAGTTGCACTGTTTTGGAAATTTGCAAAAAAGAAAGTACAAAGCAACACAATTTTAGAAAAGGAGAAACAGAGACAAAATAGCAGTCCACTTGGCCAGTGAGAGATAGGTTTCGAGAAAGAGTGAGCGAGAGAGAAAAAGCCATAAACATCAGTAACATGGAAGCACTCCCTATATTCCTGTCTGACACATCAGTGAAGCTGCACAACTACTGCCTTTACTGTTTGAGTTCATGCATTTCTAGGCATCGAAGTGCATCCAAGAAAAATTAACAAACAACGAAAATCATAGCTGACCTTAGAAGAACCTGCGTGGGAGAGTTCACAGCACAGGAGCAGGCAAGAGTATGTTTTTAATTTCAGTGTAATATTGCTGACTTTTTTCGTTGTCAGTAGCGTCAGTTCTTTTTAATGAAACGTTTTATTGAGATCTATCTCTTTATTAAATACACACACACACATATATATATACTTCATGGACTAAGTTAACATGGAGCTGTGTCTTTTAGAGCAGTAAGACTGTGGTATTTTCTGAGCCTGTCGATTAATAAGATTCGAAGATGGCATTTAATAGAGTAATGTACTCTTCCTGTCGGATGGGGGAGATTAGGGAGTGCTTCCATGTTACTGATGTTTATGGCGACAGTAAATGTGTTTGACTGCGAATCCTATCAATTGCATGAACCGGGTGGAGCAGCAGTTCGAGGCAATGAGGAATTTCCAGGAGGTACGGGTTTGCTGGCTAGTAGCTACAGGAAGAGACAAAACCAACTGATACAGTCAAGAGGACGGAGTACTTCCAGGAAAGGTAGAAGAGGGAGACAAGTAGTGCAGGATTCTCCTGTGGCTGGCTCCATCTATAATAGGCATGATGTTTTGTAAAATGCAGTGTGGGGTGGACTCTTCGGAGAATGTAGCACAAGCAGTCATGTTTCTGGTCCCAAGACTGGCTCTAATGTAATGAGGGTTACATAAGGTTCAAAGCCATCAATTGTTAAGGGGGCTCTCTTGTCAGAAGCACAGACAGACTTTTCTGCGGCCAAGAGCGCCTGTTGCCTTCCGGGTGCCAGAATCAACAAATCTTGACGTGGGTACAGAATATTTTCAAAGGGAAGTGGGACCAACAGGATATCATTGTGTACATTGGAACTAACGACATAGAAAGGAAAACGGATGAATTCTGCAGTGAGAATATGACAGGATAGGCAGGAATTGTAAAAAGAGATCGTTGAGGGTAGTAATATCAGGACTACTCTCAGTGTCATCATCCAGAGAGTGCAGGAATCGGAGAATAGAGCAGATGAAAGCGTGGCTGAGGGGCTGGTGCAGGAGGCAAGGGCTCTCATTTTGCATTATTGGAACTTTTTCTGTGGTAGACGTGACCTGTAAGAGGCACACAGATTGCGCCTCAGTTGGAAGAGAAATAATTTACTATTAAGGAAATTTGTGACAATCGCCTAGGAATATTTATACTAGTAAGGATGGAGTGGGGGTTGCCACGGAATTGGGGGTGTGTGTCCAGGGAGATAGTGAGGAAAGAGATCAGTCTGAGACTGGAAAGAGATCAGTCTGAGACTGGTACAGCTCAGAAAAGGAGCAAGCCCAATCGTCAGGGGAGGTAGAAACAAAGCAGAGAATGATGCAGGACTGACAAATTAAATTGCATTGATTTCTTTCCTTGATGCCTGACAGGGAAGGCAAATGAACTGAGAGCGTGGTTAGGAACATAGAGCTGGGATAGCACAACAATTGTGGCTCAGGAATGGACATAACTGGCAGCTTAAATTTGCAGGATAGAAATTATGTCGAAAGGAAAGAAACGGGGCCCCAGAGAAGTGGGAGAGTTGCTTTTTGATAAAGGTTAACATTACAGCTGTACTTAGAGAGGGGAATACATTCAGGGAAGCTATTGGGGAGGAACTGAGAATTACAAAAGTGCTAATTACCTTATTGGCATTGTAGTACAGACTCCTCAATAGTCAGTGGGAAATTGAGAAACAAATTTGTAAGGGGATCTCAGTTATTTGTAAGTTTAATAGTGTGATAATGGTAGGGGGTTTTAGTTTTCGAAACATAGATTGGGACTGCCAAATTATTAATGGTTTAGAACGGAGATGAATTTGTTAGAGCGTATCCCAAAATTGTCTGATTTGGTATGTGGTAATACCTACTACAGAATGTGCAAAACGTGACCTCCTCTTGGGATTAATGCAGGGCAAGTGACTGTAGTTGGGGGAGAAGTTTGGGGCAGAGACTTGAATTTGGTTAATTTAAAATAGAAATAGAAAATGAAAGACCGATTCGAAAAGTTAAAATTGTAAATTGGAGAATAGCTATATGGCAAGACCTTTCAAAAGATTATTGGAGGCAGATGATCCTAGGTAAAGGGTCAGCTGTAAAATGGGAAGTCTTGAGAAATGAGATAACGGGAGTCCAGAAACAGCATAAAGAGTGATAGTTTTCTGGTTTGTTTAAGAAAAAGAAGGAAGTATTCGTCAGGTGTAGACAGCAGATATCGAGTGAATACTCAGAAGAATAAAAAGGCAGTAGGAGTAGGAAGAAAACCAGGATGGCAGAAAGGGGGCATGAGATAGCTTTGCCAAATAGCGTTAAGAAGAATCAAAGGAAATTTTATTAATATTCGAAGGACAAACGTGTAACTAGGCAGAGAATAGGACCTCTCAAAGATCAGAAAGGCAGCTTATTTCTGGCAATTCAGAAGATAGGGATGATAATAAACGCGTATTTTATATCAGTGTTTACTGTGGTGAACGACGTGGAAGATATAGAATGTGGGGAAATAGATGGTAACATATCGAAGAATGTTCATATTCCAGTGCAGGGTGTGCTGGAAATTAAAGAACACATAAAGGTGGATAAATTCCCATGACCTGGTCTGGTGAACCGACAACTCTGTGGGAAGCTAGGGAAGTGATTTCTGGCCCCTTGTTGAGATACTTGGATAATCAATAGTCACAGGTGAGGTGTTGGAAAACTGGAGGTTAGCTGAAGTGGTGCTACTAATTAAGAAAGATGGTAAGGAACAGCCAAGGAACTATAAACCGCTGGGACTGATATTGATGGTGGGCAAGTTGTTGGCGGGATACCTAAAGGACAGGATTGATATGAATCCTCAGTTTAAATAGGCAAGGAGTGATTAGAGATTTTCGAGATGGCTTTGTTCTTAGGAAATCACGCTTCACGAACTTGAATGAGATTTTTGAAGAAACAATGAACTGGAGGGCAGAATGGTGCACGTGATCTCTGTGGACTTCAGTAAGGCGTTTGACAAGGTTTCTCATGGTAGACTGGTTTGCAAGGTTAGACCACATGTAATAGAGGGAGCTAGCTATTTCTACACAGAACTGCCGCGAATGTAGAAAGGCAGATGGTGGTGGTGGAGGGTTGCTTTTCAGACCGGAAGCCTCAGACCAGTGGTGTGCCACAAGGATCGGTGCTGGATACACAGTTTTTCCTCATTTATTCAAATGATTGCGATGTGAATATGGGAGGCATGATCAGTAAGTTTGCAAGTGTCACCAAAACTGGAAGTGTTGTAACCAGTATAGAAGGTTACTGCAGATCAGATGAGCTAATGCACTGAAGAGTGGAAGGTGGAGATGTACTTAAGTTAAATGTGAGGTGCTGCATTTTCCAATGACAAATGAGGGCAGTAACTGTTCAATTAATAGTAAGATGCTGGAGATTGTTACTAAACAAAGAGACCTTGGAGTGCACTTCCATAGTTGCTTGAATGTGGAGGCTTAGGATTGTAAAGAAGGTGTTTGGTATATGATCCTTTATTGGTCAGATCATGGATTATAGGAGTTTTCAGGTCATTTTGCGGATGTACAGGACATTTGTTAGGCCACTTTTGGAAGAAGTATGTGCAATTCTGGTCTCACTTTGAAAGGAATGTCGTGTGAAACATGAAAGGTTTCACAAAAGATTTACGAGAACGTTGCCAGGGTTGGAGAGTTTGAATTATAGTGAGAGATTGCATAGGCTGGGGTTGTTTTCACTGGAGCATCGGAGGCTGAGGGGAGAACTTATAGAGGATTATATAATCATGAGTGGCATAGATAGGGTATATAGACAAGGTGTTTTCCCTGGTGTGGGGTAGTGAATAGGGTACAGTGCATTGGATACAGCGCATAGGTTTGTGTTGAGAGGAGAAAGATTAAAAAGGTACCTAACGGAAAATAATTTTCATGCAATTTGTGGTGCATGTATAGAATATAAAGATACACGAAATGGTGAAGACTGGTACAATTACAGTATTTAAAAAGCTGAAGATTGATAAAATAAGGGAAAAGGGTTTAGAGGGGTATGGGGGCGAACTGGATTAGATATTATAAAATATCGGGTCAGTATGGACTATTTGGACCAATGGGTCTCTTTCCATGCTCGACATCTCGATTACTCTAACCATGCCCAGTATGCTATGAGCAGTTGAATAAATGTTCCATAGTAGAAACACAATGATCTCAATTCCCGTTTGGAAAACAATCCCTGTGCTTTGTTTGCAATGATAGTACCTTGTGCGAGGAAAAACCGAGATTATGTTCTCAATTCCGTGATAAGTGTAAAGAAAAAGGTGTTCTGATGAAGAATGAGTGCATTAACATTGTTTCTCTCTCCACAGATGCTACCATAACGGTTAAGTTTCACCAGTCTTTCTGTTTCTGTTTCATATCTTCAGTATTCATAGCTCTTTTAATTATTATATGAAAATATTTCACTTCCCAACCTACCTCCCAGAAATAATTTTTAAAATTGTGGAACCCGAATATTCAGAAGAGATCCATCAGTCCAACAAACTTGGGCAATACAGGCGGGATGAAATCTGGTCTCATCCCAGATACTTGTTAAAGATTATGAGGTTTCCAATCTTAACAACCCTCCCAAGAACTGAATTACCAGAAATGACACCACTCTCCAGGAGAAAGCATTTTCGCCCAATACCCCAAGCATCTTATCCTTCACCTTATAAGTTATGCTCCTTCCCCGTCTGTCAGTTCCCTGCCCAGTTAGATATGAAGATCGCCCATTGCTCTCTGGGCAGATGCAGAGAACGTTTGACAAGTAATTTCTGATGTGCATTTTATCATCTTTCTTTTTCAGTTAATCTCCTGCTGATTTTCATTCTCTCACGGGGGAAGTGCGGCCTCTCTAAGTGCACAACGCGCTGTCTGTTAGCGATGGCAACTTCGGATCTACTGTTCATTCTCACTGAGATCATGCTGTGGCGATTAAGAGACATTTACTACCCAAAGTGTTCCCTCAATGTCGTGCCTGTGTGCAGTGTTATTTTTGTCCTGATCCGTGCAGCCACAGACTGTTCCGTCTGGTTCACTGTCCTTTTCTCCTTTGATCGTTTTGTGGCCATTTGCTGCTTGAAAGTGAAGACCAAATATTGGACAGAGAAAGCTTTGGCTGTGGTTTTGGCTGCAACTGGTATTCTACTCTGTTCAAAAAACATTCCCTTCTATTTTCGGTATGAACCTGGGCGGATAATTAACGATGTTCAGTGGTATTGCCATATAAAGTCAAGGTATTTTACTGATCCCAGGTGGCTGGGGTTTAACTGGTTTGATATCATTTTAACACCTTTAATCCCATTCATGTTAATTCTGTTGATGAACACTCTGACGGTCAGGTACATTTTAGTGGCCAATCAAGTCCGCAAAAACCTGAGGGGTCAGAGGAAGGGACAGAGTCACAACGATGCAACGATGGAGACCCGGAGGAAGTCGGTGATTTGCCTATTCACAATATCCATCAGTTTCATACTCCTGTGGGTCGTGTACGGTGCAAACATCTTATACTTTAATGTTAAAGTAGGACGTCGTTGGAGGAACTGGCGTCTACTGCAGTTTACCTGGGCGGGAGAAATGCTAAAGGATTTAAGCTGCAGCACGAACACACTCGTTTATGCAGCAACTCTGCCCAAGTTCAGAGCGAAGTTCAGGAATGTGGTGCAACAACTGGTCACATAAATTCTTAACTTAATGATGGACAGAGGACGGAAAGAGGTGGGAAGAGATATTCGAAATGTCGGACTGGCTGTGAGTGATGGGTTCAGCTTGAACATTGGGTCTTCACAGAGTAACCTGTTGAAGACCAGCAGGAAAAATGTCTGCGTATTCCCTGCAGGGAAGGAGGGGGAGATCTCCTGCACCGAGAAGATTGTCAGACTCTCTCTCTTGAGCTCAAGTTAAATACTATATTACAACATGAAAAAGGCTCCGGGTGATGGCGATCCTCTCATCTGAATCGGCTATTGGAGATGCACATTTGTATTTCAGAGAGTTTATTCAGTCCACCTCCTGTCTATGTTTGTCACAAGAGAATTGTTTTCTCTCTCTCTTCTGCTTCTTTCTGTCTGTCTTTGTTCCTCTCTTCCTTTCTCATGCTGTCCCCAACCTCTCAGCTTCTTGCTCAGCTTTCCTCTCTCTCTGTTTATTTCGCTGTATGTGTACCTCCCTCTCTGTCTCATTTTATTCTCTCTCACCCTCTTTCTCTCTTTTTGTTTTTGTCTCTCTCTCTGTCTCCTTCTATGTCTCTCCTTCTTTATCTCTCTTTCTCTGTTATTTTCCCTGCCTTGCACTCTCTGTGTCTTATTTTTTTCACACTTACCATGTCAGACACTTGTTGTCTCAGTTTAGCACATTATCACTTGCATTGACTTAAATCCCTACCTGATTCCTTCATTCACTAATCATTCCAGAGGCAGTGATTTTACAAAGTACAAAGTGTTCAGATATAGCCAGGAATCCTTTGACACAATACTGTAATAAGTCTGCTGAACATTGATCATCTCCTTGTGGCTGGGCGCGAGGTGTGCTCATATGTTTTTCTTTCAGTGCGTGAGGTTCTCTATGTATCTGAGTGTGGGTTGGCTTCGTTGCCATTGTCGTGATCTCGCTCGGAGTGTGAGTATTCCTCGGTTTTTGTCGTTGGATATGTCCCTGAGTGTGAGACATTGTGAGAGTGTTTATGCACCTGTGTGTGTTTCCCTTTGTGTGTATTGGAAAGTACATCAGTGACTTCACAGTCATGTGTTTATGTATTCAGGAATGTTACTCATTCTGTATTAAAGTGTATCCATGAAGTGAGTGTTGTTATGTGGATGTGTGTTACTGTATCTGCGTGTTTGTGCATCTGTGCGAATTTTGCAATTTGTGCATCTGTTGTGCTTGTGCATGTGTGTATGCTCTTTGTGAGGTTACAGTCCTTGAACTGTGTGCGTGTGAGTGTTTGCGGGTCTGGGTGTTACTACCATCCGTGTGTGTTTCTGAGTGTCAGTTTATTATTGTGGGAGTGTTGGGTGTGTCTCTGTCTGGCTATGTTCTTGTTTAAGCAGATGAGATTCTTTTTTTCAGACTGTTGCTGTCTGTCCATGTGTCAATATCTTTCGGTGCACCCAGCAGGATCTCTCTGTGGTTCTCTGTGGTCGCATCTCTGTTTGTTTTCGAGTGTCGCTCCCTGTGTGTATCTCATTATGGTTATGGTTCAGGAACTTTGTTTGATGTGTGTGTGATTTTTTCCAATATCTCAGTACCATTGTATGCCTTTGTTTGTGGATATGTGTGCGTTCTGTCCGGACATACATGTGTTCCAACATGTCTCAGTATATCGGTTTTTCTACACGTGTGCATGTGCGTGTGTGCGCACGGGCATGTGTGAGGAGGTGTGCACCCTTCTGCTCTCTAATTTTATTCATGTCTGTGTCGTGAGGGTGTTGGAATGTTTCTGAAGTCATTGTGTATATGTGTTGCCACATTTCCATTTCACTGTGTTATTGCGTGTGTGCGCATGTTTGTGGATTGCATGTGTGTGTGTTTATGTGTGTTTTTGTTTGTCAGTATGTTCATATATCGCCGTTTGACTGTATTCCTGTGTGTGCGTGTGTTTCTGCGTGTATATGTATCGGTGCGTGAGGATGAGGTTGTGTTTCTGTGCGTATGTGTGCGTGAGGGTGTGAGTGTGTTTCTGTGTCCCTCTGGATTTGGGTCGGTCTCTGTCTGGTCATAAGGCTCCCTTTCCTGTAAAAGGGCAAGTGATCCCTCCAGCAGGTCACGGTGCCAAGATTAATCTTAATGCCGTTTTTGTGGCAAACTTGGAAGTATCTAAATATGGGTATCTGTGCACCCTGCACCCTGATAGTTGAACTGTTACTTCAGTTCAATGACCTCAGTCTATTGAATGAAACTTGACAGGGGAATATTCAATGAAAGGCAGGATTCCAGTTCTTCCGTCCATGTTTGAGCCAAGGATGAAATATTGGAGCTGTTAATTTCCATGTATAAGTTCTGCTATATATTGGATCATTAGGCTCGACAGTGAAGGACCGCAATTGGATCATTCAGCCCAATGATTCAGCTGTTCCGTTTGATCAAGAAGGAACTGTTTTTCAATTATATTCTCCTGCCTTCTCCCCATATGTTCTGATTGCCTTTCCAATCAGGAACCCATCTATCTCTATTTATAATACGTTTGTTATGCGCCAGACCAGACCCTCTCATAACGTGTAAAATTGTCATCCAGACCCCATCTTTTTCTACTTCTTTCGAGTAGGTGTAGAGTGGATATTGCCAGCGTGGTGCCGCTGGTCAACATTACTCGATTTTTATTAAAACAATTTGTTTGCAGATTATCAAATGAAACACAACAAAAGAGAACAGAATACAGAAAAATTAAACTATCTGATAACCCAACAGACTATCCCAACTTTAGTCTTGCTCCAAATTCGTACAACAATTCCCGTAAAGAGCCCATGCAGAGCAGGTCAATTCAAACCCAGGGTCTGACGGAATAGCTGTCAGGGAGAGATTCGGCATGGAACAACATAATCCATGTTGGTGTTCCTCTCACCAACAGTCTAAAAATCGGACTGTGTGCTAACATCACACCAAACTAAACCAGATGGGGGGGAAGCTGGGCTGGAAGAATTGTCGACTGCACTGTGTTTCTATTTACTAGAAAACCTTTCCCATACCAGTGTCTGTTGTCTGTGATAAAATTGGCTCGACAACCCATCCAAACTTGACACCCAGGAACCGGTGCATTTACAAACACTGTAAGAAAAAAAACAAGGACAACACACATTTGATAAAGGAGCAGCATCATCACACGCTCAATGTCCTGGACTCCACAGCACTCTTCGGCAATGATTTCCACAGGTTAACCACCCTCTGGCTGAAAAAATTCATTCCTGTCTCATTTCCAAAGGTGCTTCCTTCACTCTGAGGCTGTGCCTTTAGTCTCTCCTACATGTGGAAAGTCATTTAAAGCAGAAGCTGAAGTGGGAGGACACTTCCAAAAGGAGGTGTAATGCTGATCTGAGGCTATGAATGACAATCACGGGACTGCTTGGAATTGGTGGAAAAGAGCATGTTCAAGTACTCAGCAGAAAACCTGGATGAGAACATCACCATCGTTATGGGCATCATTAGCAAATGGATGGAGTTCTGCGAATGTTCCCCAAGTAAACCCGAATGTTCCCCAAGTAAAATTCTTGAGTTGATCAAACATTCACGACCTACTGAAGACCAGACAGGTAACATTATAGCGGGAAGAGCCAGATCTATACCGGGAACCCAGATGTGACCTCCGCAAGGCCATCGGGGATGCCAAGAGGGAGTACAGACGACATGAGAGGCCCATACCTACCAAGCAGGCACCCGTTGCCGATGACAAGGCCTAAAAAACATTACAGGATACAAAGGAAGCAGATCAAGCTCGCAAACATCGCTCCCTGAGGCGCTCAACGCTTTATCTGCTTGGTTTAAGGAAAATATCAGAGGTGCAGAGACATCTGCCCCAACAGTCCCAGACACACATGTTCCCTCGTTCACCATTGCACATGTCAGGGCAATCCAAGGAAAGGGACGCGCCTGGCTGGAGTCCCTGCCGGTGCTGTTAGACCATGTGGACCAACAAGCGCAGGTGTTCACCGACATATTCAAATTGTCCCTCCAACAAGCTGAAGTCCCCATCTTCTACAAAAAGACTACCACCATCCCCGTACCTAAGAAAGCACATGCAATGTGCTAACTTGCCTTCTCATCTATCTTTGTGTCATCTGCAAATTTGGCTACAAATCCTTCATTTCCAATTTCTTTCAAGTTTTATGTGTATAATATACATTATGTATTTTTTATTTTGTTGGAACCGTTTGTGCCTGTACAAATATTGACTTATATTAGAGCTGATTATGTTTACACGTAGCACTATTACAGTCATAGAGTTGTAGAGATGTACAGCATATAAACAGACCCTTCGGTCCAACCCGTCCAGAAGACCAGATATCCCAACCCAATCTCGTCCCACCTGCCAGCAGTTGACCCATATCTTTCTAAACCATTCCTATTCATATACCCATCCAAATACCTCTTAAATGTTGCAATTGTACTCGCCTCCATCACTTCCTCTGCCAGCTTATTCCATACACGTACAAATTGCCCCTGAGGTCTCGTTTATATCTTTTCCCTTCACCCTAAACCTATGCCCTCTCGTTCTGGACTCCACCACGCCAGGAAAAACACTTTGTGTATTTATCTTATCCATGTCTCTCATAATTTTGTAAACCTCTATAAGATCACCCCTCAGCCTCCGACGCTGAAGGAAAAACAGCCCCAGTCGGTTCAGCCTCTCCCTATAGTTCAAATCCTCCAACCTGGCAACATGAACGTAAATCTTTTCTGAACCCTTTCAAGTTTAACAAAATCTTTCCGATAGGAAGGAGGCCAGAAATGCACGCACTATTCCAACAGTGGTCAAACAAATGTCCTGTACAGCTGCAACATGATTTGACAACTCCTGTACTCAATACTCTAATTGATAGAGAAATGCATGCCAAACGCCTTCTTCATTAACAAATTTACCTACGACTCCACTTTCAAGGAGCTATGATACTTCACTCAAAGTTCCCTTTGTTCAGCAACACTCTCAAGGATCTTACCAAAATGCAGCATTTACGTGGATTAAATTCTATTTGCCACTTCTCACCCCATTGGCCCATCTGATCAAGATCGTGCATTGGAACCTAAATATTGTTTGTATTGGAGATGTTCGAGTTTTTATCTAAATATTGTTGTGTGTAGGAACTGTTCACGTTTGTTTGCAAATTTGTTCATTCAACCAATTCATTATCTACATCAATATACCACCTCATCGCAGTCTGACATGCTGATAACCCAGGCCATTGCGTGAGCTAATTGCTAATATGTACTCCGTTATACCTCTCCCACCCTGTAATGAACCCCTACAACTTCTTCCTTCAGGCAGAAAGTACTAAAGCCCGAGGACACACAACAGCAGCTTCTGCCAAGCCGTTATTAGTTCTATTAAATGGACTCTCTTGACTCAAGAAAAGTTGACCTTTCCAACATTGTTCTCTATTGTAAACCCTTTGCAATGTAACCCGTATGCTTCTGTTTCACCATCTTGCTCTGTATATCCTTGCTTAGAATGATCTGCCCATACTACTCAAAAATAAAGCTTTTCGCTGCACATCTGTACATGTGACAATAAATCAATCAAATCGAATCAAATCAAACTCATCCATGCTGATCACATATCCTAAATTGTCTCATTTAGCCCATATGTCTAATCCCTTCCTATTCATAAACCATAGCGAATTCCCAAAGGAGAAAGTGATCAATAATTAAGAAATGAAGGGGCGCAGAGATAATAGAAACCTTTACTGACTTTTTCTCATTTGTATTCTTTTTAATAAAATGTGTTTCAAGATGCGAACTGGGAATTGTTTGCTAAGAATAACTTGTGACTTTTGAGACAGCATGTAGTAAAAGGAACAAACCAAGCAATAGTTGTTTGTTTGTTAAGCCAGGCATTAGGCTAATTGCCGAATTAGTCTCAATTAAAAGGTTTTCTAATGATAGAGTGACCAGCGGAAGAACGTCTTGAGGATCAGCAAATCCTTTTGTGCCGGTCTTTTGGACACGAAGCACAAAGACAGCGCAGACCCCCACTTGTTCCTGTCCTCTATTCTCTTTGACGACAGCAGACGGGAGAATCTGCACCAGCAGTTATCGCTGGAGGAGCTGCCCAAGGCTTTCAAGCCCTTGGAAAAGAGATAAACTTCCAGAAGTGATGGCTTACCACCTGAGTTATTTTCACTTCTGTGGCACTTGATTGGCCTGGACCTGCTGAAAGTGGACAACAGTATGCTTTCGAACAGGTAGGCTGTGTGAATCCAACAGGAAAATTACCATTCTTCTCATCTTCAATTATAAGGGATAGATGGAGGAGTTGGTATTGGTTTCACTGCTTAATGCAGTTTACAGAATCCTGCCTGAGTTCATCACCAACTCAGTTAGGTCTGCTGTGGGATTAGTGGTTCACTCCGACCAAACCTGTGCTGTACTGGACAGGGTGATCTCTGAGAGTCACGTGTTCCTGAATGATATAATCGTCTGTGGGTGCTAAGGTTGGATTGGAAACCTGCATTATCAGCCTAGACCAGAGAAGGTGTTTGATAGGAAGTCGCACACCAACACATGTGCGATGGGTTTGGAACGAGAGGTGCAATTGGATTAGCCTGATCGGCAGCAACAGCGTTCGTGCATTCTCAGTAAATGGGTGGGAATCAGAAAGCTTCCTGAACAGTCCTGGAATCCGGCAGCACTTTTCATTGTTACCTTTCCTGTTTGATTATTGTCTTAGAGGGGACTGAATTATGGTTGAGATTCATTGAGATGTTCATAACTCTTCAGCCATAGCCTATCCACTGGGAACTCAATCCATTTTGACCATTTTTGCATCCATTCCTTTTTGTTCTCTTTATTTAGATTCAGGGTTCTGAGTTCCAAATTCATTTCTTCATTCTCCACCTTAACAAACATTTGAGCACTTTAAGGTCATTCTTCACAAATGCAGTAATATTGTTGCATACTGCTATTCACATCGTGTTCTCAATTTTTGAAAAAAAAGTGCTGCATGCTCACATCTGTGCTCTTGCATCAATTCAATGCTGCCATATGTAATAAATTAGTCCCTTCATTGTGCATTGTGGCTTTAGTTTTTCGACGATTGTGAACAGTTCACGATATTGATGCCATGGAACTTAGGACACAGAACATAGAAAAGTAAAGTAAAGAAGAGGCACTTCGGCCCATGATTTTATGCCAATAATTATTCCAGTCTTAAATAAAATGACCTAGCCTACTTACCTCTCAATTCACTGCTGTCCAGGTGCATGTCCAGATGTTGCTTAATTGTCCCTATTGACTCTGTTGCCACCACCTCTGCTGGCAACGCATTCCATGTATTCACAAGTCTGTGTGTGAAGAACCTGCCTCTGATGTCTCCTCTATACGTTCCTCCTAATATCTTAAAAACATGACCTACACGTCTCAATCAATCCTGCTCTGGGGGGAAGGTCTCTGGCTATTGACACTAACCATAACTCTCATGACCTCGTATACCTCGATCAGGCCACCGCTTTCCCCCTTCGTTTCAAGGAGAAACGGCCGAGCTTAGATAACCCCTCTTCATAAGATAAGCCCTCGTGCTGGGTAGCATACTGGCAAACCCTCTTTGCAGCCTCTCCAAAGCCTCTGTGTCTTTCCTATTTTAGGGCGACCTGAACTGGACACAACAGTCCAAGCGTGGTCTCACCGGGGACTTGCAGAGATGTGACAAAACCTCGCGGCTCTTAATTGCGATCACCCTGTTAATGAAAGCCAAAACACCATATGCTTTCTTAACAAACCTATCCACTCGGATGGCAACTTTGGGTGATCTGTGCAGTTGAAGATCAAGCTCCCTCTGTTCCTCCACAATGTCAAGAATATTGTCTTTAATCCTATATTCAGCATTCAAGTTGGACCTTCCAAAATGAACTTATCTGGGATGAACTCCATCTGCCATTTCTCAGCCGAGCTCTGCATCCTGTGTATGTCGCGCTGCAGGCTGCAATAGTGCTTAATACTATCAACGGCACCAGCAACTTTTGTGTCATCTGCAAATTTACTAACTCACCCCTCAACCTTCTCATCGAAGTCATTTATAAAAACTATAAAGTGCAGAGGCCCAAGAACAGAGTCCTGCGGGACACCACTCAACAGTAACCTCCAAGCAGAATAATTTCCATCTACAGCCACTAACAGCCAACAAATTCTGAATCCAGATAACCAAATCTCCTTATATCCCACACCTCGTGACCTTATGAATGAGCCTACCACGGGGAACCTTATCAAATGCCTTGCTGAAGTCCAAATACACCACATCCACTGCGCGACTGTCATCGACCTGTCTTGTCACCTCCTCAAAGAAATCAATGAGATTAGTGAGGCAAGACCTATCCCTCTCAAATCCATGCTGGACTGCCTTTAATCACACAATGTTTTTCCAAATCGTCATAAATCCTATCCCTCAGAATTCTTTTAAAAACCTTGCTGACCACAGATGTCAGACTGACTGGTCTACAATTGGCCGTGATTTTCCTATTACATTGCTTGTAAAGGGAACAGCATTCGCATTCTTCCAATCCTCTGGTACGACTCCCATGGAGAGTGAGGAAACAGACATCTATGCGAGTGTCATTTTGTTTCTGAACAAATACCTCGACACCTCATCAAAAAGACAAAATAAGAATAATGTTATGTTTCAACAGTAACTGTATCATTTTACACACATGTCATTGTGGGTCTCCCGAAAATCCAAAAAAAAAAATGCGCTGGCTGGAAATACCCGTGCCCCTAAGTCTATGAGGCATGAAAGGAAAATGATAGGTTCTGAAGACTAGGATTCAGAAGTTCGATATCTTAAGAAATCCAGAAAGGCGATTTTGATGCTGTTCTCTTTCACTTACAGGTTTTCTACTTCCCGTGGCCATCTTCAATTAAACTGAGTTTAATCCCATATTCCCAACCCTCTGACAGGTCTGATTAAGTATTCCCCAAGAATAGGAGCATGTCTACCCAGCTCGGTAGCAGTCCCCATTCAAGTAAAAAAAAACAGATGCACTGTATCCAGATCGCCCCAGCCTGATAAGTATTTCCAATAAGTAAGATGTCCAAAGCCCTTCCTCCTGGAACCAATGTTTCCAGAAACGCGTTCTTCGGCCTAATGAGCACTCGGGAACACCCATGGATCAGCTTTTTAATTTGCTGCCCGATTTGCTAATTTCAAGACTGAGGAGAATGTTGGTGGAATTAAGTCCAGGAATCAGTGGAAAAATATAAGTTTTGTAATCATTTAGGTTGAGTTTGGTTCTTTTTTTCGTGAATAAGCAGCGGGCTTCTCTGTGCATCTGAAGTTAATGGTTAACATGAAGCTATTTCAGTAATCGCAACAATTTGTTTTAAAATTGAGATTTGAGATTTGGCTGCAGGCTGATTGGATTTTAGCACGATGAACCTTTGTTTAATTTTGATGTTTGCAACAGCATGGTATTAATGGACATGAAAGATTTCTTGAAGAATTCTGGAATTTGCGATTAAGGACGAAACCCTGAAATGAGGAAGAATTACTTTCATTTCAATCAATTTTGTCATTTCAGTTAGTTCCTGTAAGACCCTGGAACTGAGTGGATGTATAGATCTATGCTCATCCGAAAGAATTGAGCGTTTTAATAAATTACATTGCCTTGGAATGCTGTGTGTTCTCAGGAAGTAGTGTTATTGTCAATCAGGTGTGTGGTAGCTCCAAGAAGAAATTTACTGTTGTTCCAGTTGAGAAGTGGCAGTCACAAGTTATTCAATCAAATGCTAGATACAGGGATTGTATTCTGAATATTGTTTAAGGGTTGTTTTGTTTGGAACACCACTCGGAGTCCTGTTTCATATAATATATAACAGTCGGGTCCTTTTGTTTCATTGATGCATTTTTTGAGATTAATGAGAATTAAACATTTACTCAATGTTCATTGCCTTTGAAACTGCGTTATAAGTACTTAGTTTGCTTTATTCTATTTTATCAACATTTAATTTGCAATAAACGTCTGTCCATTTTGACACCGCGGCGAGGAGACATGGTGGACTGAAGCGAGGGCTGCCGGGAATGGTAAGCTTTCCCATTTAAAATGGCACTTACCTCGGGATCGGACCTCCATTTTGACAGAGCGGCGAGGAGAGAAGGTAAGGTGAAGCGAGGGCTGCTGGAAAGGCAAGGGCTTACTTTATATTTGGGCAGTGGCTAAACCCGAGAGATTGCACGTGCCCCCTCCCGCCCCCTCCTCTAACCGGAAGAAAAAGACTCAGTTAGGTAAGGCTTTAATTTTTCTTTACCTTTCTTCTTCATATATTTAAGTGTATTGTTTGGTTTTAGTTCGTTCATATAAAGCTAACCTTACAATGGCAGGGGACCTCAGGCCCGTGGACTGTGCCTCTTGCTTGATGTGGGACCTTTAAACGTGTCTAACGTTCCTGATTTTTACAATTGCAAGACGTGTTTCCATATGCAGCTCTTCTTTGACGCATGACGGCTTTGGATCTGCGGATACACCGACTGTGTAGCATCTGCAATGTTGAGGAGGTCGTGGAGGGCAAGTTGAGTGAAGTGGGTCACACCACAGGTTAGAATTGCTGATGGGGACAGTGAACCGGTGACCAAAAGACAGAAAAAGAGAAGGAAGGCAGTGCAGGTGTCCCCTGCGGTCATCTCCATTCAAAACAGGTATTCCATTTTGGATACTGTTGGGGGAGATGGCTCATCAGGGCAGGGCAGCAGTTGCCTGGATCAGAAGGGCAGGAACAAGACTCGCAGGGCCATAATCATAGGGGATTCTATTGTGAGTGGAGTAGATAGGCATTTCTGTCGCCGAAAACTGGACTGCCGGATGGTATGTTGCCTCCCTGGTGCTCTGGTCAGGGATGTGACAGATCGGCTGAAGAAAATTCAAAAAGGGGAGTGTGAACAGCCAGTTGACTTGGTGCATTTGGCACAAACGATATAAGTAGAAATCGAGATGAGTTCCCGAAAGAAGAATTCAGGGAGCGAGGAGACAATTTAAAGAGGAGGAGCTCAAAGGTAGTGATCTGGGGATTACTCCGTGCGCCACGTGCAGCCAGAGTAGAAATGAAAAACAGGCAGGAAGAACACGTGGTTTGACAGATGGTGTAGGAGGGAGGGGTGCAGATTTGTTGGACATTGGGACCATTGGGGAAGGTGGGCCTATTACAAAATGGACGGTATACATCTGTACCAGACTGGGACCAATGGCCTTGGGAGAGTTTTTGCTCCTGCTATTGTAGAGATTTTAATCTAATGTGGCGGGGGGGGGGGGGGACCAGAAGAGAAAACATGTAGTCAGCGAGGTGGAGACTGGAGACTGCAAGAATTAAGAAGGGAAGAGTAAGCATAGAGCAAATGAGCACAAAAAAAACTTGTGGCTTGAAATGCATCTACTTTAATGCAAGGAGTATAGTGTGTAAGGCAGATGAACTTACGGCTTGGACAGGTGCCTGGGAATATGAGGTTATTTCAATTACAAAGACATGGTTGACGGAAGGGCATGATGATTGACAACGAAATGTTCCAGGATATAGACGCTTCAGACAGGACAGGGTGGGAATTAAAAGGCAGGGTGGAGCTACATTGCTGGTCAGGGATGATATCACGGTTGTGCGAAAGGAGCACACTATGGAGGTCTTGGATAGTGAGGCATTATGGGTAGAATTTGCAAGGATCGTCCAGGAGAGTTTTTTGTGCAATATGTCAATAGTCCGACGAGGGAAAGGGCCATATTAGACCTGGTACTGGGGAACGAGCCAGGACTGGAGGTAAAGGTTGCGGTGGGGGATTTCTTTGGGAACAGTGACCACAATTCTGTAAGTTTTAGAATACTCACAGGTAAAGCAGAGAGTGAACCAAAGGGAAGAGTACTAAACTGGACCAAGGCCAATTATATCAAAATTAGGCAGGAGATCAGAAATGTGGATTGGACACAGTATTTGAAGGGATGTCCACATTTGAGATCGTGCAAGATAGGCATGTCCCGTTGAAAGCAAAGGATAGGAAGGGCAAGATTCCTGAACTGTGGATGACAGGAGAAATTGTATGACTAGCCAAGAGGAAAAGGGAAGCGTACATAAGGTCGAAGCAGCTAAGAACAGAACGGGCCATGGGGAATATCGGAAGAGTAGGACAAGTCTTAAATGAGGAATCAAGTGGGCTAAAAGGGGTCATGAAATAATGTTAGAGAGCGAGCAGAATTAACGAGAATCCCAAAGCATCTTATTCTTATATAAGATACAAGCGGTTAACTAGAGAACGTGTAAGGAAGGAAGGCTGTGTGTCGACACTGAGCGAATGGGTGAGATTCTGAATGTTTACTTTGCATCAGGGTTCACTGAGGAGAGGAACATGATGAATGTTGAGATTAGGGATAGAAGTTTGATTAGTCCGGATCACGTTGACGTAAGTGGGGAAGATGTGCTGGGAATGCTAGAGGTTATTAAGGTGGACAAATCCGCAGGACCGGATAGAACATATCCCAAGGCGCAAAGGGAGGCGAGAGAGGAAATAGCTGGGGACCTGACAAATATCTTTGTGGCACCCTTAAATAAGGGTGAGGTGCAGGAGGAGTGGAGGATTGCTCATGTTGTACCGCTGTACAAGAAGGGTAGTAGGGATATTCCTGGTAACGACAGACCTGTGAGCCTGACGTCGGTGATGGGAAAGTTTATGGAGGAGGTACTGAGGGATAGGATTATTTATATTTAGAAAAATAATTGGCTTATCAGTGATAGGCAACATGGTTATCTGCGGGGGAGATCGTGCCTTACCAACTTAATAGAGTTCTTCGAGTAAGTGACCAAATTGATCGATAAACGAAGAGCTGTTTATATCATATACATGGGATTTAGTGGGTATTTAATAAGGTTCCACATGGTAGACTAATGGGGAAAGTGAAGTCACATGGTGTGCAAGGTGTTCTACTAGTTGGATAAAGAACTGTTTGAGCAACAGGAGATAGAGAGCAGTAGTTGAAGGATGTTTCTCGAAATGGAGAAACTTGACCAATCGGGTTCCACAGACGTCAGTGTTGGGGCCACTTCTGTTTGTAATATTCATAAATGATCTGGAAGAGGTCACTGTTGGCATGATCAGCATGTTTGCAGATGACACGAAGATTGGTGGAGTAGCAGAAAGCATTAGTGACTGACAGAGAATACAGGAGGATATCGATCGACTGGAGAGTTGGCGGAAAAGTGGCAGATGGATTTCAATCCAAACAAATGTGAGTTGATGCATTTAGGCAATACTGTTTCTAGAGAAAATAATGCAATGAACGGACGAGCCTTGGGAAAAGTTGATGGGCAGAGAGATCTGGAAGTGCAGGTCCATTGTCCCCTGAAGTTTGCCACACAGATGGACAGAGTGGTCAAGAAGGCAGTTAGTATGCTTGCCTTCATTGGATGGGGTATTGAGTATAAGAGCTGGCAAGTCATGCTCAAATTTACAAGGCATTCGTTCTGCCGCGTTTAGAATACTGTGTACAGTTCAGGTCGCCACATTAAGGATGTGGACGTTTTGGAGAATCTGCAGAGAAGATTTACGAGGATGTTGCCCGGTATGGAAGCTGCTAACTATGAAGAGAGGTTGGGTAGGTTAGGTTTATTTTCATTAGAAGAAAGGAGATTCAGAGGGGGACCTGATTGAGGTTTACAAAATCATGAAGGATATAGACAAGGTGGATAGAGATAAACTTTTTCCCAGCGTGAAGGATTCAATAACGAGAGGTCACGCTTTCAAGGTGAGAGTTGGAAAGTTTACGGGAGATACACGCGACAAGTACGTCACACAGAGGGTGGTGGGCGTTTGGAACG
>NC_057755.1:149041-160361 GCF_004010195.1 Chiloscyllium plagiosum | reverse complement strand
AATGTTGGCATTGTGAGGAAATTAGTGCAACATTGAGGAAAGATGGATAGGGTAGAGTCTTTTTCAATAAACATAGGTGAATGAGATTTGACATGATTGGGATGTAGAAAATAAGCAGGATCTTGGATGGAGACTTGTCTTCCCGAATGTAGGACGATTTACCAGGAAGCTCAGCGTGAAAAAAACTGATGGGAGGATTATTGAGGCACTGAGGCCTACTTTTTCATTCAGAATATGATGGTGCGACTGGAATTTACTGCCAAGTTTTGATGATGGCTTGAGGTGAACAACCTTAATTCATTTAAAAGGAATCTGCAAGTGAAGTGTAGAAACTCTCAATGCGGTGGACCAGGTGCTGGAAAGTGGGATCAGAGCAGGTAGCTAATTTAATCAGTTGATGAAGACTCTTTTTTAACCTCTGTGCATTTCTGTGGGATTATAGAAAGAGTGAGGACTGTTAAAGTGAATTTACTTGGTGGTAAAATAGACTTTTTTCTGTGTTATTCGTTTTGACCACTGCAACAGTATGGGCTGCGTCTACTTTCCAGTTGTTTAATGAAGAATTGCTTGTAGCTTCATCATTTTTACAATGCATAAATCAATTTTTCATGTCGTGGAATAATATTGCTAACCTTGTTAAATTATTCTCATTACAACATAAAGATTATTTTTTTTAAAAGAAGTATTGTGAAATCATGTACTGTCTAGGAACTGCTGAGTATTCGTACTACTATTTTAAATGTCAATTGCCCCTGACATAACCAGAAAACCACACACAGTCAGAGAGGCCGGATTTTTATCATACTATATTTTATTATACAATGGATTGGATCTGTCACATTCAGTAATTGCAGGACTGTTTTGTTTTGCACTATGTACTTTATTCATAAAATATTTACAAAGCCATTCCAAGACTATTTGAGTTAGATAATGCAGAGATTGCAATAAAAAAGTCGCATTTCCCTATTTGCATTTTGCCTTATTTGCTAATGGAATGTTCAAGCAAAATTAGAACATTTGCCAAATTTGAAAAGGAATTGTTCACTTTTCAAAACAAACTATGAGGGATTCAGTGAGTAAACAGAACCCCAGTTTGTGCCTTCAGTGATGAAACAAACCTTTCTCAACTCTGTTAAAATTATCTGTATAATAATAAAATCTTTTCAAGTGCTACAACTCAGCATTTTTGTCTTATGCTGACCAGAAGGTTCTCGGTAATTCTATGTGGAGGGTGGGGGCGGTGGAGATTGTGTTTAGAAAGGTTGCTCCTCTTTTGCGCTAACCTCAATTGCAAGATCTGTGTTCACACCTCCTTCCCCATCTCTGTCCAAGACCCCAAAGGAACCTTCCACATCCATCAAAGTTTCAGCTGCCCTTCCACACATGGCATTAACTGTATCCATTGTTCCTGATGCGATCTCCACTGCATTGGTCAGACTGGATGACGATTCGCCACAGCGCTTCAGAGAATATCTTTGGGACACCTGCATCATCACCACATCCCGCGTTCGAATGCTTCAACTACTCCTCCCACTCTGCCGAGGACATGCAGGTCCTGGGACTCCTCCATCCCAACTCCCTTACCACCCGACGCCTGGAGGAAGAACGATTCGTCTTCTGCCTTGTGACTATCCAACCCCAGGGCATCAATGTGAATTTCACCAGTTTACACATTTTCCCCAGTCCCATCTTACCTCAGTTCCAACCTTCCAGCTCAGCACTACCCTCATGACCTGACCTACCTGTCCATCTTCCTTCGCACCTATTCTCCCCACCGTCCTCTCTGACCTGTCACTTTAACCCCCACTTTCATCCACGTATCGCACTCTCAGCTACCTTACTCCGGGACCCACCCCCTCCATATATCTCTGTCACACCCTGAGGCTCCCAGCCTCATTCTTGATGAAGGTATTTTTCCCCAAGCTTCCATTCTCCTGCTCCTCTGATGCTGCCTGACTATTGTGCTTTATGGGCACTACTCTCTCGACTTTATTCCTCGGAATACATTTAGGAAAGTTACGTGGGCTGAACTGAGAAATAAGAAAGGGCTGAGCCCGTAATTGCGATTGTAGTGCTGACTCCCCAATAGACAGTGGGACCTTTAAGGGAAAAAAAATTGTAAGGCGGTCTCACTGATCTGAAATGATGATAAGGTGGTAATGGTAGGGAATTTTTTCTTTCCAAACAGAGACATAGACGTCCATCGTGGTGAGGGTCTAGATGGAGAGGCACTTGTTGAGTGTGAGCAAGAATTGGATGTACTTACTGGAGAAGGCACAAACCTTGACAAACTCTTAGGAAATAAGGCAGGGCAAGTGACTGAGGTCTGAGTGCGGAAGCACTTTTGGATCCAGCGACAATAATTGTATTAGTTTTAATACACTGATGAAAAAGGATATACCAGATCTAAAAGTTGAAGTTCTAAATTACAGGAAAGCCAATTTTGATAGTAAATGCAAAGAACTATCAAAAGTGCGGGGTGGGTGGGTGGGATAGTGGTGGTAGTGGGCAGATATTCACAGGTAAAGCGACAGGTACAGAATGGGAAGCCTTGAAAAGTGAGTCAATTAGAGTTCAGAGACAATACGTTCCTGTTCAGGTGAAAGGCAAGGATGATAGGTATAAGGAACGTTGGATCCCGAAAAAAAATTAGGTTTTGCTAAGAAAAAGGAGGCAAATGATAGAGATAGACAGCAGAGAGAGAGAGTGAATACTTCGGAGTATAATGGAGTATACTTAAGAAGGAAATAAGGAGACATGAGATTACTTTGGCAAATAGAGTTAAGTCGAAACCAATGAGGTTTCATAAATACATTAAGGACAATATCATAACTAAGGAGAAAAAGGGACCCCTCAAAGACCAGCAAGGCAGCCTATTAATGGAACTGCACAGGAAGGGTAAGTATTAATTGAGTATTTTTTGCATCATTATTTACTGCGTAGAAAGATATGGAGATGCAGATTTTGGGGAAATAAATAGAGACATGTTAAAAATGTCCATATTACAGAAGTTGCAGTTCTGCATGTCTTAAAATGTATGAAGTTGGATAAATCCCCAGAATATGATCAGACGTACCGAGATCTCTTTTGGAAGTAAGTCAAGTGATTGCTGGGCCTCTTCTTGAGACATTTGTATCATCCTTGGTCACAACTGAGATGCTGGAAGCCTGGTGGTTGTTTCTGGTGGTGCCACGATTTGAGAAAGTTGGTAAGGAAAAGTCAGAGAACTATGGATTGCTGAGTCTGACGTCGTGGTTGGGAAGCTGTTGCAGGGAATCCTCAGGGACAGAATTTGCATGCATTTGGATTGGCAAGGACTGATTAAGGATAATCAACTTGGCCTTGTGCGTGGGAAATCGTGTCTCACAAGCTTGATTTTGTTTTGTGAAGACGTTATGAAGGCAGAACGGTGGACATGATCTTTATGAAATTCAGGAAGGTCGTCAACCAGATTCCTCGCCGAAGAGTAGCGAACAAGGTTACATCACATTGAAATCAGGGAGTACAAGCCTTTGGGAAGGAATGGCTCGAAGGTAGAAGACAGGGGGTAGTGGTGGAGGGTTGTTTTTTTTTCAGACTGAAGGCCTGAGACCAGTGATGTGCCACAAGGATCGGTGCTGGATATACAGTTTCCCCTCATTCATTTTCATGATTTGAATATGAACATGGGAGACAAAGTTAGCAAGTTTGTAGATGACAAGAAAATTAGAGTTGGAGAAGGTAGCGAAGAAGGTTCCCTTAGTGTACAACGAGATCTCCATCTAATGGGCCAATTGGCCAAGCAGCGTCAGATAGAGTTTAATTAAGGTGATCATGAAGTGCTGCATTTTGGAAAGGCAAATCGCAGCAGGACATATACAGCTAATGTTAAGGTTCTGGGCAGCGTTGGTGAACAAAGCGACATTGGAGTGCAGGTTCATAGTTCCTTGAAAATAAGTCTCAGGTAGGTTGGATGGTGAAGAAGACGTTTGATATACGTCTGTTTATTAGTCAGAGCCTTGAGTACTGGAATTGGGCGACTACGTTATGTCTGTGCAGGACATTGGTTCGGCCGCTTTTGGTATACCATGTCCAATTCTGGTCTCCCTTCAAAACGAAGAATATCTTGAAACTTGAAAGGTTTCAGAAAGTAAATACAAGGACTTTGCCAGTGTTGGAGTACTTGAGCTACAGGACGAGGCTGAATAGGCTGGGGCCTATCTCCTTGGAGTGTCGGAGGTGGAGCGGTGACCTTGTGAAAGATTATCAGATCATAAAGGACATGGGCAGGGTAAGTAGACAAGTTTTCCCCCAGGTTTGTGGGAGACCAAAACTAGAGCAGATAGGTTTAGGCTGAGAGGAGGAAACTTTAAAAGGGTAATAAGGGGCAACCTTTTCATGCAAAGATTGGTGTGTATGTGGAATGAACTGTCAGAGGAAGCGATGGTGGCTGGTGCAATTACAACATTTAATAAGTATCTGGATGAGTAAATTAACAGAATAGGTTTAGAGGAATATGGAGGCAAATGGATTACATTAATTTCGGATATGTGGACAGCATGGACAATTTGAGCTTAAGGGCTGTTTCTGTGTTGTGCATCTCTATGATTCTAACTATGCCCAGTACATGAAGACCAGTTAAACAACTGTTCCATCGTTGGTGAATATCAAAACGTTAAATATCAGTTCCCTGTTGGAAATGAATCCCTGTGTTTTGGTTGCAATTAAAGGGCCTTTTACAGGAAAAACCTGAGATGATATTTTGAGTTCAGTGACATATATTCAGATGAAGAAGTTCTAATGAACAGTGATTCCACTAAATCTGTTTCTCTTCCCACAGATGCTGCTAACTGTTGGGCTTTGCCCGTTATTTCTGATTCTTTTTCAGACTGTACAGAAAATGATCCTTAATTGCATCCAGTTTGCGCTATCAAAACGATACGAAATGTCTACTCCTCCCAGCCTCCTGCAGTAGTCTCATATTGTCCAATGTTATGACGCTTCAAATGTTCATTCAGGTAGTTTTTAAAATTTGTGAGGTTTCCTGCTTCCACGACCCTTCCAGGCACTGCATTACCAGGGCCCAACGCTCTCTCGGCGAAAACCTTTTCCTTAGATCCACTGTAAACCTCTTCCCTCTCAACTTAAAATTTATGGCCCGTCTCCCATATGTTGGTTGCCTGCCCACACGTAGTTAAAGCCAGGAGGGAGAAGCTTCAAAACGGGTCAGGTCATTGGAGCTGTCCTGTTCAAACTCGACACTGAACCCTTCCAGCTGACACAATTCAGTTCTAAGATCTTCCATTGCTCGCTGTACCGACGTGGATAAACATTGCTCATTAATTCTCACTTTGAATGTTGCCCCCTGTCTCTTTCAGTTAATTTGCTGGTGATTTTGGTCTTTGCATTTGGTAATTGTGGCATCTCTAACTGCACAACGCACTGCTTGTTGGCTATGACAACGTCGGATCTGATGTTCATTCTCACTAAGATAATACTGTGGCAACTCAGATAAATACTTAGCACAGCAGGTCAGACAGCATCTCAGGAGCAGGAAAATCGATCTTTTGGGCAAAGACCTGCTATGCTTTTCCAGCACCACTCTGATCTACACTCTGGCTTCAAGCATCTTCAGTTCTCACTTTTGCCTAAGTTTACCTACCAGGCTGTTTCCTGGACATCACTCCTGTGTACAGTGCTATCTTTATCTTGGCTTTTGCAGTTTTGGACTGTTCCATGTGGTTCACTGTCCTTTTCTGCTTTGATCATTTTATAGTTATTTATTGCCTGAAAATGAAGAGAAAGTCATTGGACAGAGAAAGTCTTGCTGTGGCTCTGGTTGCAAATGGCATCCTGCTCTGTTTAAAAAAAAATCCCTTCTATGTTTGGTTTAAACCAAGGAGGATAATAGACAACGTTCTGTGGTGCCGTCGACATCCCTTTGATGCCATTCGTGTTAATTCAGTTGATGAACATTCTGACCGTCAGGTATATTTTTGTGCTGTGTCTAGCCCGCAAGAACCTGAGGAGGTCAAAGAAAGGAGTTAGCCAAAAAGACGCCGAGATGGAGAGCCGGAGAAAGTTGGTGATTTCAATCTACAGCATATCCATCTGCTTCTTATTTATGTGGAGTAGTGCACGCTGCTAATATCTTCTACAATAACTTTAAACGAACAGATTGTTGGAAGTAGAGTCCTCTCATCATTTTAACATACACTGAAGAAATGCGCAAGGATTTCAACTGCAGAACGAATACAGTAATCTGTGCAGCGACTCTGCCTAGGTTCAGACAGATGTTCGGGAATGCGGTGCACAAACTGTTCACGTAAATCTTCGTTTAATGACTCAACAAGACAACTGAGTGAAGTCCAAAGGCAGCTGCAGTGTTCCAGTGCAGGGCTTGCATATGTATGGCCAGGATTTCATCAACACAATCACATGGATCTGGGTATAACATCCAACGGTGGATGGGAAATAGGGAAACAGAATGGGTCACCATTCACCACTCTCAGGCACACGCTGCTATCCTTGGTTGGCTGACGGATTGACACACGCGGGGACGCACAGACAATGAACAGCAGGAGGCCATCCACACCTTCGTGTTTGGACAGCCTGCTATTCCAGAAAATCATGGGTCGTCCAATTCGAAAGTATTTTCCACATTCCTGCTTGTCCTTGATAATGATTACCTCCCGCCAAGCTGAATAGGAATCTATCCACCTCCACCTTCAGAAACATTGAAAGAGGTGAAAAAGGGACAGCAGATAAAGGGGGAAGAGTTGACTGCCAGGGGTAGGGTCAGATGGAACGAGGCTAAGCGTGATTAGAAGTGACGGATTGGCTGCGAGTGATGGGTTTATCTGGACCAATGGGTCTTCACAGATTATCCAAATATTGGATTATCTGGCAAGATCACAACGCCCCAGTGCTTGGCTGAAATATGTTATCCGACATTCGATTATCTATGGAAAAACTTAATGACACAATTCAATATCAAGATTTAACAATCTGTATTGGGGATGGGTGCTCATAAATTGTTTACAAAGGTGAAGATTGAAGAAATTGAGTCAAAAACTCGTGTCTTGAATATGAAATAATGAATTGATGTGTAATTGTACAATGATTATTGATGAACCTAAGTAAAGATGTTCTCAGTGAAAAAATATTGGCTAAAGAGGAAGAAACGCCTGAATGAATGACAACCATTATTCAGGTGCCTCCTGGTCAACAGCAGAACAAGAAAGGTGAGAATTGGACTCCGAATTTGATCAGGAAGCTTTCTGATTCTCAACGTTTGATTGAGGCTGCACCAATGACGTTACTGTAGAGCAATTGTGCTGATTCGCGTTTTCCCTTTCCAAAGCCAATTTTAGAGAACACATCGCACACCGTAGGTGAGTGATAGACGGCATCCTGGTCCTGGCTGGTGAGGCAGGCTTCCATCTTCCCCTGTGCTGCACATAGGCTATCGTATCGCAAAGGTGTGTGAGGCACTCAGGATCATCCTGACAGGTACAGATAAGGTTTATTCGGGTAAATCACTGATTACAAATCAGGCATTATCTGGTTGGCGATGACCTTAGACAGGATTTTTATTCTATACTCAGCAATGATATCGGTCATCAGTCGTCTCTATCCCCTTTCTGATTGTACTTGGTGGGGATGGATGATTTTACTTCATCGTCATTCAGCCCTTGGTGTCTATCTATCATTCTGATCAATCGATGCTACACTCGAATGGACATGGCCTCCCAACACAACAATTTTTTAAAATTTTATTTCCCCTAATTATAACGACAGTTTGTTTCTGGTTTAACATCAATTAGCAGCAATGGACAAAGCTAAAATGACTGAATCTTTCAGAATCATCAGTCCTGACTTAACAGGGACCAGGATGGTGTCTTGCCGCAGCAGTGACGACGGTCCAGAACGTCACAGAAAAAAATCAACACATTTTCACGGCGGGTGGAACAGGGGTGGGAGCAGGAAACTGTGGAAAAGGAAGAGCCGGATGTCCTGGTCCACACTGGCAACAACCATTCAGAGTCCGGCATCCTATCATTAATAACCACTTATTACATATGCATGGCTTTCGACAGTAGGCTCTCACTGAGTCAGGTATTCAGTGTCTCAATATCATTGACATTCAAAGTTTAGAATCCGCCAGGTCTCCCTGAATGGCACAGACTAACAGCCCCAATCTGGGATTGCATATCCGATAAGGTCCAGCTATGACAATCATTTGCAGGAGTAAAAAAAAGAGTTTATGAAAGTAGAAATTAGCAAATCGGGCATGGGTGATTCTGAGTGCTCATGTGGCTACTAACATTGGTTCCAGAATGAAGGGTTTGGGACGTCTCAATTATTGGAAATGTTTCTTAGGCTGGGGCTGCCTGAATACGTTGTGTTTGTTTTGTTTAATTGGATGGGGATTGCTACCGAGCTGGGGAAACATGTCGTTGGGGAATAATTAATCAGACCAGTCAGAGCGTTTGGTCTGTGGGATCAAACTGAGTTCGGATGGAAATGACTCTGGCAACGGGAAGTAGACAATCTGGGAGTGAAAGTGTAAAACAACAAAATCACATTCTGGATCTCTTAAGATGTTGTGCTACTGAATCCTAGCGTTCGGCTTCAAACAATTTCATCCCGTGCCTCACAGATTTAGTGACAGAGTTCTCAACATCGCATTACTTTTTGAGGTTCGAGAGTTTCTCAATAAAACATGCGTAAAGTGAGGCACTTCAGTTTGAAATCGAACTTTTAAAAAAGATTTTCTTCATTAAGGTGTGCGAGATATTTGTTCAGAAACAGGCTGAAAGAATATATCAATATCTTGAACTGTTCACAGCCGCCAAATATCCACACGTCACGATGCACTTTAAAAGGACTAATTTATTGTATCTTGCAGAATTGGATTGACAAAAGAGCACCGATGCATGCATGAAGTAATTGGTTTTATTTTCATCAAGCGTTGCGGGCACAATGAGATAAATTTACGTCACACTATTATTGTATTTGGGAAGAATGATTGTAAAATGCTCAATTTGTTCATTCAGATGGAAAATGACGAAATTGAATTTGAAACCAGAGCCCGAAATCTAAATAAAGAGAACATCAAGGAATTTACATTATATATCACATTATAGCTGTTCACATTATATATCAATGATCTGGATGAAGGGACTGGGGGCATTCTAGCGAAGTTTGCCGACGATACAAAGTTAGGTGGACAGGCAGGTAGTACTGAGGAAGTGGGGACGCTGCAGAAGGATCTAGACAGTTTGGAGGAGTGGTCCAGGAAATGGTTGATGGAATTCAGTCTGAGAAAATGCGAGGTCTTGCACTTTAGGAAAAATAATAGAAGCATGGATTACTTTCTAAACGGTGAGAAAATTCATAAAGCCAAATTACAGAGGGATCTGGGAATGCTAGTTGAGGATTCTCTAAAGGTAAACATGCAGTTTGAGTCCGTGATTAATAAAGCGAATGCAATGTTGTCAATTATCTCAAAGGGGTTGGAATATAAAAGCATTGTTGTGCTACTGAGACTTTATAAAGCTCTGGTTAGGCCCCATTTGGAGTACTGTGTCCAGTTTTGGTCCCCACACCTCAGGAAGGACATACTGGCACTGAAGAGTGTCCAGCGGAGATTCACACGGATGATCCCTGGAATGGTAGGTCTAACATACGAGGAAGGGCTGAGGATCCTGGGATTGTATTCATTGAAGTTTAGAAGATTAAGGGGAGATCTAATAGAAACTTACAAGATAATACATGGCTTGGAAAGGGTGGACGCTAGGAAATTCTTTCCATTAGGCGAGGACACTACGACCCATGGACACAGCCTTAGAATCAGAGGGGGTAAATTCAGAACAGAAATACGGAGACATTTCTTCAGCCAGAGAGTGGTGGGCCTGTGGAATTCATTGCCACAGAGTGCAGTGGAGGCTGGGACGCTAAATGTCTTCAAGGCAGAAATTGATAAATACTTGATGTCGCTAGGAATTAAGGGCTACGGGGAGAATGCGAGTAAGTGAAGTTGAAATGCCCATCAGCCATGATTGAATGGCGGAATGGCCTTACTTCCGCTCCTATGCCTCATGGTCTAATTGATGCAGAAATTGGCAAAAATGGATTGAGTTTTCAGAGGGTATACAATGACTTAAGAGTAAGAAACAGCTGAATGAATCACAACCTGAATTCAGTCACCCCTAGGCAATACTCAAACAGGAAAATTGACAATGGGACTGTTCGGGAAGTTTTCTGATTCCCACCCATTTACGGAGCTTGCACTAATGCTGTTGGTGCCCAGCAGGCCGATCCAATTGGAGCTGTCATCCCCAATTCCAATTTTGGAGACTACGTCGCATGTGTTGGTGCACAATTCCCTGACAAAGTCCTTCTCCTGGTCTAGGCTGATAGGCAGTTTTCTAACCTCACAATCCCACATGATGCACTTCCACCAATATCTTTCGTTGTATCCGTTGCTCCCAATGCGGTCTCCTCTACATTGTGGAGACTGGACGCATCCTAGCGGAAGGCTTTAGGGTGCCCGCACCAATCAACCCGACCGCCCTGTGGTTCAACATTTGAACTACCCCTCGCACTCTCCCGAGGACATGCAGATCCTGGGCCTCCTCCAACGCCGCTCCCTCACCACCCGACGCCTTGAGGAAAAATGCCTTATCTTCCACCTCGGAACAATTCAACCACATGACATCAACGTGCATTTCACTAGTTTCCTCATTTTCCCTTTCCCCCACTTCACCCCATCTCCAAACATCCAGCTCAGCACCGCCTTCATGACCTGTCCTAGCTGCTTATCTTCCTTTCCACCTATCCACTCTTCCCTCCTCTCTGACTTAGCAACTTCATCCCCACTCCCATTCACCTATTGTACTCTATGCTACTTTCTCCCCAACCCAACCTCCTCTCATTTCACTTTCCATTCTGCAGGCACTCTGCCTTTACTCCTGACGAAGGGCTTTTGCCCGCAACGTCGATTTTCCTGCTCCTCGGATGCTGCCTGACTTGCTGTGCTTTTCCAGCACCACTCTAATCTAAACTCTGGTGTCCAGCATCTGCAGTCCTTATTTTTACCATCATTACCCCTATGTCCAGAAGCTCCAAAAAACATCCCTGTATTTGAAACCTCCACCAGACACTACAATTCTTCCCATCTCTGTAAACTCCCTCAGCCCTCTATATACATCTAATCACCTGCAGTCTTGAAGACCATTCCTGAAGAATGGCTTATACCAGAAACGTCGATCCTCATGCTCCTCGAATGCTCCCTAATCTGTTGTGCTTGTCCAACTCATTACTCTCGACTCTGATG
>NC_057755.1:116285-144858 GCF_004010195.1 Chiloscyllium plagiosum | reverse complement strand
GATGGGAAAGAGTCTGATCATACTGTGTAAAGAAGTCTGATGGTTTGGGGGAAGAAACTGTTGCACAGTCTGGCTGTGAGCAACCAAATACTCCAATATCTTGTGCCAGGTGACAGGAGAGAAAAGAGTTTGAGTCAGGGGTGTGTGAGGTCTTGCACAATGCTCTCAGGCTCTTGGATAAAGCGTGTGGTGTAAATGTCTGTAATGAAAGAATGAGAGACGATGACGATCTTCTCAGATGTCCTCAGTATCCGTTGTAGGGTCTTATGATCCGACTCAGTTTAGGATTGTAAGACATTCAATTTTAAACAAAATGTCATGCACTTGAAACAAAATATTGATCAAACCACTCATACCCACACGTGTACTCTTTCACAGGCTTATACTCTGTCACATTCAAGCACACTCCACCAAGCAAGCACACACGCTAACATACACTCTCTCACGTGCACTCACACTCGCACGTGTACAGTCACATGTACTATCTCTGCGTCTGTCGGCACCCCCCCCCCTTCACACACACACACACAATATATTAATGTCAATTTGCATTTATAGAATTGTATTTGCCGATCCATTCCGTTGGATAGAGGTTTGCTCGCTGAGCTGGAAGGTTCGTTTTCAGATGTTTTGTCACCATACTAGGTAAGATTTTCAGTGAGCCTCCAGATGAAGCACTAGTGGTGTAGCCCATTTCCTACTTACGTGTTCAGATTTCCTTGACGTCATTTCCCCGTTGATGTCATTTCCTATGATGGTGTAATTCCGTGTCCTTTTTTTCAGGGGTGGTAAATGGGATCCAAGTCAATGTGTTTGTTGACAGAGTTCCGTTTGGAATTCCGTGCTTCTGGATATTCTCGTATGTGTCCTTCCTCATCTGTATGTAAGGACACTAGTGAGAGTGGATCATGTTCTTTTGTGGCTAGTTGATGTTCAGTACCTCAACCTGCATAACAAATCTTCTCAAATTCAGATTAATGAGGTTTATATTTAACGTGTACTCAATGCCTTTGGATCTATGTTATGAGTTCACAGTTTCCATTGTTCTGTTTTATCATCATTTGTTTTGGAATGAATTGCAGTTTTGTTGTTGAATAATATTTTTGGCATTGCATACGTATGATTTGGCAAGATATCATGTTGTTCAAAACCAAAAAAATTCCGTTCTGATCTATCACGCTGTATTAACGTCCAACTTCTGGCTTGTTCTGTAGTTACAACAGCTCGTATCAGACGAAGAAATGTGGTTAAACCCATCATTTAACTTCTGAGTAACTGATTAACTGATCCCACAATAGGTCAGACACACTCAACTTCAGCTGTCCAGATCCATACAGAGCCCAGACCTTGGCCAGATGTTTACATTGGGAATCAAGTCCATATTAACTCTTTCCGAAAAGTCTCCTCCCTCACCCTGGCCGTCATTAAAACTAAAACAAACATCCCACCACACCTCCCCCTCCCGACCTTGCAATGCCTGTAACTCTGCTAATACAAAAAGGCAGCGGCTGGATTGCAGCTGCACTATTGTACACAGTTCTGGTCACAACCTAACAGTAAGAATAGCAATGCACCGGGATGAACACACAGGAGAACGATAACAAAATTATAAGTGCTCAGAAATTACAGGAGCATTGAGGAAATATTGGATAGCACTCGGCCTGTTTTTTAGATTAGATTAGATTTAGATTAGATTAGATTAGATTACATTACATTACAGTGTGGAAACAGGCCCTTCGGCCCAACAAGTCCACACCGACCCGCCGAAGCGTAACCCACCCATACCCCTACATTTACCCCTTACCTAACACTACGGGCAATTTAGCATGGCCAATTCACCTGACCTGCATATCTTTTGTGGAGAAGAGGGGAGAATAAGGTGAAGGAATTGAGCTGTACAAACCAAGAAGAGTGTTGACACCTCGAACGGAAAGGAACACGGACTACAGGACTCACGGTGAGGCTGATTGCTGAAGGCTTATATGGATCATGAGGGCTAACCCTTCAAGCCAGGCGGTGGTGGCGTGTCTAGGCTTCATCTCCCAGTGTGGGGTTGTCAGGTGGCAATTCATAATTCATTTAAATGCAACCAGAATCTTGAACTGAAATGAATTTATTTTGAAGATTGTGGACCAGGTTTTGGAATTTGGAATGAGAACAGACAGCTCGATCAATATCCTTTGGGAAAGGAGCACTTGTCCTCTGTTTGCAATAATAAATTCTTAAATGCAGAGAAAATGTAATTAGATGCTTGAGTCCAGTAATCCTTATTCAGACGAACTTTTTCTGTGAAAAGTGATTCCAAACACGAAACATTAAATCTGTTTCTTTCTTCATGGATGCTGGCATACCTGTTGAGTTTCTCAGGCTACTTTTATTTCTACTCTACGTTTCCAGAATAAACAGCTATTTGATCTCCGATTAGAATATTTAAAATCCTAACCAGCCTCTCAGAAGTGACTTCTGGAATCATTGGAGCCTACCATACACAAGATGTCATTCTGTCCATCAAAGCCAAATGGAAGCTACACACGTCCAAATTTCTACAAGCAGGCTAATAGGCTGAAATGTTATGACACAGGGAGTCCCCATTCAAGTAGTCCTTAAAGGTTGTGAGGCTCGTTTCCTCAGCTACGATCCCAAGCAGTGCAGTCCAGATCCCCAACACTCTGTGGATGAATGCCGTTTCCTCAAATCGCCTCTGTCATTCACTTTAAAAATTATGCTCCCGCGACTTCTCTGCATGGATCGCATAAAACACAAGAGTGCACAGCTTAAATGTGGCTTCATCTTGCAGATACCCTTTAAAAATCTGACATCTGAAGTCTCCGAACTGATGCATTCACGTGCTGACTACTTCTATTGATGTCTGGGCAGACAGTTTGATTAGTAATTTCCGATTCCCATTTTACCTTCTGTCTTCTACAGTTAATTTCCTGGTGGTTTTGAGTCTCGGACTAGGAAAATGCGGACTGCCTAAGTGTACAACGGGCTGCCTGTTATATATGACAACGTCGAATCTACTGTTCATTGTCATAAACATCATACTATGGCGATTCAATATGTATTACTACCAAAATTCTCTCCTGGATAGAACATAGAACATAGAACAATACAGCACAGAACAGGCTCTTCGGCCCACGATGTTGTGCCGAACATTTGTCCTAGCTTAAGCGCCCATCCATGTACCTATCCAATTGCCGCTTAAATGTCACCAAAGATTCTGGCTCCACCACTCCCACAGGTAGCGCATTCCATGCCCCCACCACTCTCTGGGTAAAGAACCCACCCCTGACATCTCCCCTATACCTTCCACCCTTCACCTTAAATTTATGTCCCCTTGTAACACTCTGTTGTACCCGGGGAAAAAGTTTCTGATTGTCTACTCTTTCTATTCCTCTGATCATCTTATAAACCTCTATCAAATCACCCCTCATCCTTCGCCGTTCCAACGAGAAAAGGCCTAGCACTCTCAACCTATCCTCGTACGACTTATTCTCCATTCCAGGCAACATCCTTTTAAATGTTCTCTGTACCCTCTCCACTTCTTTCCTAAAGTGAGGAGACCAGAACTGCACACAGTACTCCAAGTGTGGCCTAACCAAAGTCCTGTACAGTTGCAACATCACTTCACGACTCTTGAATTCAATCCCTCTGCTAATGAACGCTAATACACCATAGGCCTTCTTACAAGCTCTGTCCACCTGAGTGGCAACTTTCAAAGATCTATGAACATAGACCCCAAGATCCCTCTGTTCCTCCTCCTTACTAAGAACCCTACCGTTAACCCTGTATTCCGCATTCTTATTTGTCTTTCCAAGAAGGACAACCTCACACTTGGCAGGGTTGAACTCCATCTGCCACTCCTCAGCCCAGCTCTGCATCATATCTAAGTCCCTTTGTATCCGAAAACAGCCCTCCTCACTATCCACAACTCCACCAATCTTCGTATCATCTGCAAATTTACTGACCCACCCTTCGACTCCCCCTTCCAAGTCATTAATAAACATTACAAACAGCAGATGACCCAGAACTGATCCCTGAGAAACTCCACTTGTAACTGGGCTCCAGGCTGAATATTTACCATCTACCACCACTCTCTTACTTCGACCGGTTAGCCAGTTTTCTATCCAATTGGCCGAATGTCCCTCTATCCCATGCCTCCTGACTTTCCACATAAGCCTACCATGGGAAACCTTATCAAATGCCTTACTAAAATCCATGTATACTACATCCACTGCTCTACCCTCATCCACATGCTTGGTCACCTCCTCAAAGAATTCAATAAGACTTGTAAGGCAAGACCTACCCTTCACAAATCCGTGCTGGCTGTCCCTAATCAAGCAGTGCCTTTATGGATACTCATAAATCCTATCCATCAGTACCCTTTCCATTATTTTACCTACCACCGAAGTAAGACTAACTGGCCTGTAATTCCCGGGGTTATCCCTATTCCCTTTTTTGAACAGGGGCACAACATTCGCTCCTCTCCAGTCCCCTGGTACCACCCCCGTTGACAGTGAAGACGAAAAGATCATTGCCAGCGGTACTGCAATTTCCTCTCTTGCTTCCCACATAATCCTAGGATATATCCCGTCAGGCCCGGGGGACTTGTCTATCCTCAAGTTGTTCAAAATTTCCAACACGTCTTCCTTCCGAACAAGTATCTCCTCTAGGTTACCAGTCCGTTCCACACTCTCCTCTTCAACAATACGTCCATCTCGTTCGTAAATACTGAAGAAAAGTACTCACTCAAGGCCTCTCCTATCTCTTCCGACTGAATACACAGTCTCCCATTACTGTCCTTGATCGGACCTACCCTCGTTCTCGTAATATCACCCCGCTGTGCAGTGCACTCTTTGTCCTGGCTCGTACAGATACAGACTGTTCCGTCTGGTTCACTATCCTTTTCCTCTTTGATCGTTTTGTGGACATTTGCTGACAGAAGCTGAAGAGAAAATATTGACCAGAGCAAGCCTTGTCTGCGTCTCTAACAACAACTGGCATTCTGCTCTGTTCAATATGTATTCCTTTTTATTTTGTGTTTAAACCTCGGAAGGAAATTAACAAATTCCATGGTACTGCCGAATAAAGTCAAGCTATTTTGCAGATCACATTTGGCTTGGATTTAAGTGGTTTGATAACATTTTATCACCTTACATTCCATTCGTGTTAATTGTTTTGATGAACACTGCGACAGTAAGGCATGTTTTGATAGTCAAACGATTCCACAAATTCCGAAAAGGTCATGGCAAGGGACAGAATCAGAAGGACGCAGAGATGGAGAGCCAAAAGAAGTCAATAATTTCCCTGTTCAATATATCCGTCAGCTTTACACTTCTGTGGTTACTGTACGGTGTAACCTTCTTATCCCAAAACATTAAAAGAACAAGAGACTGGTTTGGGAAGAAACATATTTTACCATATGTCGCAGATATGCTCAAGGATTTCAGCTGCAACACTATCACATTATTTTATGCAGTGACAGTGCCCAAGTTGCGAGTACAGTTGAGGAATGCGGTGCACCAACTGGTCAAATAAGTCCTTCATTCCAGGGTGTCAGCAAAACAACTGAGAAAGGTCCAGAATTGGCCGCAGTGTTCCCAATTCAGGAATTGCGTATGTCTGGCCAGGATACTATCAGGACAAAGTGAGGATTGCAGATGCAGGATATCAGCTTGGAGAGTGTGGAACTGGAAAAGCGCAGACTGTCAAGCAGCATCTAAAGAGCAGGAGAATCGTTTAAGCTGGCAAATCCCTTTATCATGAATGAAAGGTTGATCCCCAAAAAGTCGAATGTTTGCTCCTGTAATGTTGCCTGATCTACTGTGTTTTTCCAGCATCAGACTCAGGGTTCCATTAGCACAATCACAAGGATTTGAGTATAGCACCCAGTGGTGGATGGGGACGGTGGTAAAAGGATGGGTCACTATTCACCACGCTGTTATCTCTCAACGACTGACGGATTGACACATATGGGAACAAAAAAACTGTGAGCAGGAGGATGCCATTCATCCCAACGAGCCTGGGGTTGTGCAAAGTTGTGGGACAGAGAGCGAAAAACAGAGAGAGGGCAAGAAAGAAAGTTAGATAGAGAGAGAGGAAGACTGACGGAGAGAGAGAAAAAAAGACATGCAGAAAGGTGGATGGAGAGGAATAGACAAACTGGTACAGGGAAAGACTGACTGGTTCAGAGAGAGAGAAAGAGACAGAGAGACAGACAGAGAGAAAAACAGAGACACACAGAGAGGGAAAGAGAGAAGAAAGGGGAAGTGAGAGGCAGAGGCAAAGATGAGAGATGGAGAGACACAGAAAGGGTAACGAGATGAAAGTCACCATTCCAGATGGTGCCAATTTTTTCTCCACATGCTATCTCTCTCTCTTTGTCTCTGTCTCTCTCTCTCTCTCTAACACACACAGACACACACACACACACCTGCACGTTCACACCCAGGGCAGCCGCAGAGACACACTCACAAGACAAAGTATCACCAGTTTACTCCACAAATGAACACAGGATTTTTGCGCAAAATAATTGTGCAAAACTCTCGTGTCAGGGTCGGAGTAAACACCCACTCTTTGTATAAATTGAAACATCATTATTTTGCCAACTCATATTAAGGTAAGTGTTCTGCATAGATTAATACAACGTTTTGTCCAAATTAACACAAGCTTATATCACATGTTTATACAAAGTATTTAAACAAAGTAACACCGTTTTTGTACAAAATGATGAAACATTTTTGCCCAAATGAACACAAATGCATTCCGCAGATTAACACTAGATTTTTGTACAGATTCATGAAACTACAATTAACCTGTGCAGTCTGCTAGCTTGCTGAGTTTGAGTTTTATCAGAATGGGGATACACCTTCTACAAGTAAACGAAATGTCTTCACAGTTCGACATCGGAAAAGGATTGCACAAAGGGGTAGGGAACACCGGCCTGACTTGAACAGACAAGTCAGAAGGAACATGCACCACAAGTCAATCATTGACAGAACAGCTGACCATCTGATATTGACATGTAACCTGACATTCTGTCTCTGTCACAACCAAATCTTGATTGTCACCGGGGGATATCTTCAGATACTCCAAATGACAAGAGGAACCAGGCACATGACGAGAATTACGCATTGAGCAACTTCCTAGACCTGTAGCACTGACATAATAGTCCCACGCCACCCCCCCTCCAATGCCCATCCCTCCCCGTTCAGTGTTACAATTCAGAACATGACCTCGACATCAATGTGACTATTAGCTTAGGGATCAGTAACTTGATTTTTCTATATTGCAGGTGAGCTGCAATGGCTCTAAAAATAGAGCGAACTTTTTAGCAGTTTAAACAAATGAGGTAACATTTTTATAGAGACTCAGAGAGATGAAATAACCTTGTCCTGCACATATACACATGAGCATACATACGTATATACACATCTCTATTTCCATTTAATATTTTTGGACTTATTTTTCGTGTGTGCAATTTGGAAATAATAAAATGAACAGTAGACAAGAGCAAATGCTCCAAGAAATATATCTCTGCATTGGCGTGGGTAGACAACCAACGGGTGCCAATGAATCACATTAAACAGAAGGAAGTCACTCTACCCCTGATTCTCAGACAATCCTCCTTCATTCTGGAATCCACAAATAGTCGTCTAGCCCCCTGACTTCTTATCATCATTGAGCAGACCGGCAGTCCATCAAATAAGCCCCGCCCACCGACGCAGTGCAATTCTCCGCTTGGATACTCTGTCACCACCTTGTTTCCAGGACATGAGGAAGGTCAGTGTTGGTTCACAGCTGCCCGCCCCCAACCCGCCCCCACCGAAGCGTGTCAACTATCTTCCGTCTCATGCTCTTGTGTAGTTGGACGAGGGAACAAAGTGTAACATCTCACAGTTTGCAGATGATAGCAAGTTGGCTGGGAGGGTGAGTTGTGTTGAAGATGTCGGGATCCCGCATCATTATCTGGGCAGTGGGGCTGAGTGGGCAGACCAATGCAAATGCACCATGATTTGGGTAAATGCAAGTTTGTTCACATTGGAAACAAAAACAGGAACATGAATAGGTGTAAACTAGGGGATGGGAGTGTGCAGTGGGACTTGGGTGTCTCGATGTACCAGCTACAGAAGATAACTGTGCACGAGCAGCAGGCAGTAAAGAAGGAAAGTTGAATATTTTCACTTCGATCTTTATACATGGTGGCAACTTGAAATGTCCATACCTCAGAGTCAAATTTGTTTTTAACCTCTTCAAATTCAATCCCGCTTTGCAAGGCTATTCCCTCAAGTAACAGTGATTTTACCTGCATAATTTATAAACTAAAGCACATACACACAGAATAGCCCTTGTTACTGCATAATAACGCATATAAAGATCCTCTAACGGTGAGGTACAAACCTCATGTGCTCTACCTACCAACCTGCGCCACATGGGCAGTGTCCAATTCACCTTCAACCATTTGGTTCGCTTCACTGTGCTTTCAAATGGCAGAATATAGCCCACCATCCTTTTGCCTCACATTTTGATTTGGCCTGTGGAAATGTCCTTTCTGGACATTAGGATATGCTTTTGGTTTTACCATTGAGCGTTCTTTTACATCTGATGTTTATTTTTAAAACTGCAGTCCTTAACGTTCGTAGTGCCTATCTCTCTCGTATTTTCGTTGATAATTCCAGTTGCAGATATGTTGATACTCTTCTTTATTTTTCTCCGTTCCACTTCTCTGAAGTCAGTTTCTCAAATCCTTCTTCTATCTCATTCCTTCAAAATTTCAAAACTTCCTTCGCCTTTTACCCTTTTCTCTGTTCTTTGGAATTCTGTTTCTCACTGCTTCATCTCTTCTTCATGCTCAAACTATTTTAAGTAACTTCTTCATGGACAATTCCAATCACTTGCAGATTGGAGTGATCTCTCATATCCCACACATTCCAAATGACTTGACAAAATCTTATTTCCCTCTGTTTTCTTGGCTCTGACAGACATTTGCACCTCTAAATCATTTGGCAGTTGTAGTTCAGCTTTGGTTAAGATTTTAAATATTTCAATGTTAATTCCTGTCTCTGCTTGGAGACAGCATGGTTGGAGCTACTTCGATTGCCATCTGATGTTTTAGTACAGCCTTTAATACTGGTGTCCATTCTTCTGCTTCCTCATGAATTACAGTCAACCACATCCAGATCGCATTGTCTGCATTCAGAAATGTTTCACAGAGCCTCCAAACCTTGCCACTCGTTGAACAGACAAGAGTGCACTCATCATGAAGTACATTTGTACATATGAGCTGTTCGGACTATTCACTTTCTCCTATATTTCTGATCAGATTTGACTCTCTTGTACGTAAGAAACTCGTCAGGTGAAAACTATTCAGTCCCAACTATCAATGAACAGTTAAAAAATGTATAAGTATGCTGCATACGTTATATACATTTATAAAGGCATTTTATACAGGCAATCAAATGACTCACAAAATGGTTAATTTTCCAACTCGACGCAGAATAGGAGATTTTATCAAAAATAACTGATTTAAGACAAACAAACTTTAACAATTGATAAAGAGATGAACAATAAGCACAATGATACTTAAGCAGTCCCCTCCTTAATCACGAATTATGCACACAAATCGGACAGATACAATCATTGTTTTTACACAAACCATCGTGAATGGAAAACTGAGTCAACATGAGCACATTCTACGAATCAAGACTCCACATTACAGAAGAGGAAAGAAGTAACTTCCTCAAATTGTCGGCAAAAACAACAAGAAATACGACGTAGCGGTTGACTGCAGTGAGACAGGAGATCATCAATTCCATAGCTGGTCAGTTGGACCTAGGTCATTGTTCGACATAGAAGTTCTTGTTTTTGAGTCTTTCGAATGTTTGATCATTACTCACTAGAGGTTGAGTCAAATATCTCTGTTTACAAGGTTTTCAGAAATTTGTGCTTCACTACGGTTTAACAAGTTTGCAACAAACTGCAACTTAAAACCCCAAAAGTTGTTAAAACACTTGGTGTCAGCTTGCCTCAGTAGATGCTCAAAATCCAGCTTCTGCAAAAGTTAGATGCCTTTGTGTTACTAATATGTGAATACCTTTTAGTTCCACTTTCAAACTTGGAGTTGTGAAAAAACTCACCTCCCTTTATTTATTACACAGCAGTGTCCAAGCATACAACATTTCCCATGTTCTCTCACAAAAGTAAAGCCTTTGAACCAGCATCTTCCGACTTTCTCTTCCAATGTCTGTATTTCACAATGAAACTATTCGGTTGTTTTGTAATTTGTCACTTTTATTTTTGTTCACCTGTGTGTAAAGGAGTATTTCTCAAACATTAAAAAAAAATCAACAAATCCTGGTGCGCGGGTAGTGTATGTCCCAACAAAAAAATGATTTAAAAAGTTGACAATAATGTGACTTCAGTTGCATAACTCTTTAAAAAAAACTTGCAATCATTTGTGAAATTGAACAAATTGACTTCCTTTTTAAATGTTATGGATTGTTTGAAAACCTTCTTTCCTCCCACCTTCGGTCGAGGAGGCAACAAAACCAACAAAGGAAACAGCTTTACATTAGCATTTTGGCCTTCTCTTCTCATCTCTGGTCTCAGTATGGAATGGCCTACTTCTTATTCTGACAGTATCTTCCCCTTGCTTTAGATCAACATCCTTCCTGCAGCTATCCAACTGAGATTTGTCAGAAGTTTCTGTGCCTCAAAGAATATCACCACAGTCTTTGAACATGCAGTTTGTCTCCAATATAATTGAGTTTAATCTGCGAAAATGGCCTGAAGGGAACATAATGAAGACAGGGCACATGGAGACTCGGGAGGGTGTTACATGGTGACAAACAGAGCTCGGTCCCGAAAATGTCCTCACTCGTTCTCCATACAGAGAAAAACACAGCTGGAAATAACTAGAAAAATCTCCAGGGTGAGTGGACTATATCAGTTTAATCCATGATATGATTTCTCCGGGGACAGTATGGAAAGCAGCTTTCCACATCTGTCCCCAATGTCCACAGAGTAAAAATATTTTGGGCTTGAATGCTGCTCACAGGAGAATCTCACCCGCGCAATTAGACATTTCAAATTGAACGTTGCCACCTCACTGATGCTGAACTTTGCACCAATGACATGAAAAGAGGTGGACAACGGTCAAAGGAGGTACCAATATGCTCGGGCCAATATTCAGGATCAGCCGGACGTGCTGTTCTCTGCAGCTGTAAAATAGGGTTGTGATAGGTGCTGAGGAACTGCAGCAGGTCGTTGCAGTCTACCAGTGGTGCAGTTCAGCCTGTCCATGATGGAGCTTTGTTGTATCAGGCACTGCGGGCCTGGCAGGACATGCCTGACATCCAGTTCCAGTTGGCAAGCGTTGTGTGCAGCATACTATCATGCATTGTATAACTGACATTCCTGAAGATGACAGTAGAAGATTCCTGAAGATCCCTGAGTTGCATTGTGGGTCAAAATGTTGCCTCCGTTTGTCATGTTTGCATTCCTTTCTGTTGGCTGGAAGTAAATTTTATGTTCTGATGTGTGTCATCTCTGACATCTGTGATGATCGCCTACTGCACAATGTGAAACTGTGGGTCTCCATTGTGCACTGGGAACAAAGTAACAGTGACGTGGAGCAGGTGGTTATCTGGGATGGGGTTAAGAACAGGTAAACTGCCTGGACTAGTGTATGAACTGCCTGGACTAGTGTATACACAGTGACTAGGGATTGTGCATGCGAGGAAGTGTCAGCCATGCCGGCTGTGTAACAAGAGCAGTGTGTCTTTGTGTCCGTTCCTGCTGAGGCTCAAAGCCAGATAAACGACTCTTCTCTGAGTGGAAGCAGCATTTCAAAGGCAGCGTGGCTGCAAGGGATGCTGGTCTTTGGGCGGTGAGTGGTGAGCTGTTCCAGGAACAGTACATGGTCAGAAGGGTGGAAAACACGCAAGAGAAAGACACAATGTAAATTGTTGATGATGCGTGCTTGGATAAGGTGTGGTAAGAAATCTCACCGGGCCTCATTGAGAGAAAAGCTCAGAAACTCAATTGAAAACAAATGCACGCGATTCACCCTATACTTTCTGCTGCTTCATTCAACATTTTGAACAGTAAGCGATTTTCACGGATCAACTGCTTCATTTGACAAACCTTAACGTCAACAAATTACTCTGGCTGTGAATGAATGACAGAGACGTTAATAACGCAGAGCGTTTATTACATGGCTTTATGGCTTCAGCAACTTCTTTTGAGCAAGCAGAAAATCTTTAATTTCTCATGTGCTCAATATCATGGATCTAACTCAACCTTATCCTCTCCCTGGATGAGCGCTGACAATTAATGCTAGTCCTCATTTGACACTGATATCTATCCCAGCTCAGCGGCTCCTGTCCGCATCCGGAACCCACGCACTGTCCACGTGTGTCAGTGGGCACTGGTGCTGACAAGGACACCTGCTTATTTGACCTCTCAACCATGGAATATTGATTACAAATGTCACTGGTCCACTGCAGACCAGCCTGAGACTCACTCTGGCTCCTTCATGTCTGCGTTTGTCCCCATTTTGCAACACTGTGGCCTTGATATCCTGTTAAACGCCCATTGGGAGTCTGCGGGTGTTGTCTCCTCACTATGGGAGATGATACCGCGCGCCCCCAATGTGTGTGAGTTAAAAACCTGGAAACGGTGAACAGCATTTCAATCTGGAGCACATCTAGTTGCAGAATCAAAAAGGATGTACAGCAGGAAACAGACTTTTAAGTCCACCTTGTCCATGCCAACCAGATATCCTAACCTAATCCAGTCGCATTTGCCAGCACTTGGTCCATGTCTCTCCAAACCCTTCCTGTTCATGTACCCATCCAGATACCCTTTAATTATTGTCATTGCACCAGCCTCCACCACGTCATCGGCTAGCTCATTTCATCCACGCACTACACTGTGTGCAAAAGATGGCCTTTAGGTCCCTTTTGAAGCGTTCCACTCTCGCCCTAAACCTATGCCCTCGAGTTCTGGATACCCCCATCGCAGGGAAAAGAGCCTGTCCATTACCAATGCCCTCATATTTTATAAACCTCGACGCGGTCACCCCTCAGTCTCTGAATCTCCAGCGATAACAACCCCAATGTATGCAACCTTTCCCAAAAGCTGAAATGACCCATCTCTGGCAACATCTTTGCAAATCTTTTCTGAACTTCTTTAAGTTTCACAGCGTTCTTCCGATAGGAAGAAAGCCAAAATTGCACGCAAAATTTCAAAAATGGCCGAACCAATGCCCTGTACCGCCAGAACATTACCCCCCAACGCCTATACAAAATGGTCTGTCAATAAATGAAAGCATACCAACTGCCTTCTTCACTATCCTTTTTGCCTGTGACTCCATTTTCAAGTAGCTACGAACCTGCACAGCAAGGTCTCTTTGTTCAACAACATTTCCCAATCATTACCATGAAGTGTATAAGTCCTGGTCTGATTTGCTTTTCCAAAATGCAACACTTCACATTTATCTAAATTAAACTCCATCCGCCACTTTTCAGCACATTTGTTCATCTGATCAAGATCCGGTTGTAACATGAGGTAACCTTCTTTGCTGTTCATGACACTTCCAAATTTGGTGTCATCTGCAAACTTACTAACTATGCCACTTATGTTCACAACCAAATCATTTGTATATATAACGAAAAGCAGTGGACCCAGCAACAGTCCTTGTGCACACCACTGTTCACAGGCTTCCAGTCTGAAAAGTAACCCTCCACTACCACATTCTGTCTTTTACCTTCAACACCGTTCTGTATCCAAATGGCTAGTTCTCCTTACATTGCATGAGGTCTAACCTTGCTAACCAGTCTCCCATAAGGAATCTTGTCAAATGTCTTACTGACATCCACATAAATCAGTTTTCTTTGATGGTGAAGAACAGCGAATTGTCCAAATATAAAGAGGAAAGTAATCTTGAGTAATTGAAAGATCCGTCCAATGAAACTGTCAGTCGAGCTCTTGATTCCTGCAGTGAATTAAGATGTCTGTTTGGACTGAATCGTATTCACCACAGCCTGAAATAGATTGTACAGAAAAATAAACAAACTAAATACAGACAAAAATAAGGTGGAGGTAATCGTTCAATAATCATTGACTAAGATAACCCAGAAAAGTGAAGACGCTTACCCAATCAGCTCCAAATTTGTGCAAATCTGCACGAGTTGAGTGACAGGGCTAACAAACTGGTCTGTGAAGGAAATTGATCCCAGATACTGAACTTTCAATGAGGGGTTTGTACTGACAGCACTGTTGAGCTCATGAGCACAAGAATCAGTGAGACCGACGTCATACAAGCTGGGCAGAATGGAAAGAGAAATGAAAACAATCAGAGTAAACCTCCAATGTTCATTAAAACCACGAACACTGATTATAGTAATAAAATGCATTGTTTGTTAGTAAAACTGTCTATTTAAAGTGTCTTTCTGAAGTGTGTATTTAAATCAATTCTTGATTGGAGTAACCATGTGCAATGTGACATCAATTCATAGAAACACAATCTCACAGAGACAGGTATATACTGCAGTTTTTGTAATTTACAGTCTGAGCTCCCCAGCTTCACCCCTGAATCTCCCAAATTGTTATCATTCGTGTTCACTTCCATTAAAGATTGGTTTGTATTGAGACCAGAGCTGAGAACACGGACACAAGATTTTGTCACACCATTTTTGTACAGTATTAGGATGAAATGGAAAGAAGCAATAAGAATCAGAGTAAATCCTCAACGTTGACCATTACTTATTCAAATATACCTTAATTAAAAACATATGGTACTCACAACGGTTTCCGTATTTTGAAATGAGTATTCATCACAACCAATGATAGTACTTTCAATCCTGAATGGTTGACTTGATTATTTCCGGGGTTTAGTTTTTCCAGTTTGTATTGAGTATGGAGGCGATATCCTCAGCAGAAGATCCTGAGAGACTGTTGTCACAAAGCCTGCGGATCAGAAAGAGAACAAAAATAAGAGCGTATACCCAGTTTCATTCTTATTTGTGCAAATAATAGAGTTGGGCATCTAGTTATTCGAAATGCAATTTAAAATGTTTTGATTCTTACTCCAGTTTCTGTATTTTACAGTGTGGATTCCTCAGACTTCCTGACAGCAGTTTAATTTCTGAATCTCCCAATTTATTATCATTCAGGTTCACAACAGTCAATGAGCGATTTGTACTTGGAATGGGGCTGAGATCGTCGGCACAAGAATCTGTGAGCATGTGATTGTTGAGACTGGGGATCAGAAAGAGCATGAGAGAAAGACATAATGCACACAAAAGAGGCACAGAGACAGAGAGAGAGAGGGGGAGGCAATGCGCTAGAGAGCCAGTCAGAGAGGCAGCGCATCAAGAGAGCAAGAGATGGAGAGAGAGAAAGAGAGAGACATAGACAGAGACGGAGACAGAGAGAGAGGGAATGTGTGCAAGAGAGCCAGAGGATCACAGAGAAAAGCAGCGCACAAGAGAGCATCAAAGCGACTGCGACTGTAAGAGAAACAAAGAGGAAAACTGGGTTTTAGTATTAACACTACTACTTATAATAATGATGATGTAAACATTCAGAGATCCAGGTCTCATATATTGGCAGGCGTAAACGGAGCAGAGATGAAAAGTGTAGTACTGGCACAGCACAGTAGGCCAGGGAGCATCCGAGGAGCGGGAAAGTCGACGTTTCAGGTATCAGCTGTTCATCAGGATGTTGGGAGTTTTGTAGGGGTGGTGCTGAGAGATAAATAGAAGCCGCAGCCGCTGCTGAAGACACCAAAAATGCTGCACGTAATATTATTTCTGCCCGCAGATAAAATTAAATGCACTAATTCCACCCACCCACCACCTGCAACCTACCCGCTCCGAACCGCCCCACCCCCGACCACCAAAGTGCAAATGGAGCAGGAACAGACCATTTGGTCCCTTTGCTTGCTTCACCACTGAATATGATTGGGGCTGATCAGTTGGTGTTTTCAACTCAACATTCCCATCTACCCTCAGTAACTAAGATTTTGGTTCGACAAAGGAAAATATGTAACTTTGACTGAAATATTCAATGACCACCTCCATCACGTTTTGAGACAGAGAGTTCCAAATTCACAGAACTCTCAAAAGAAACTTCCCCTCATCTCCCTCCAAAAATTGCATCCTCTAATTTTAAAACAGCACCCCCTTATTCTGAATTCACCCACAAGAACCACCATACATTTAACATCCACCATCAAGACCAAGAGGAATTTATACACTTTGATCAATTCACTGACAAACCCATCTAAACTCCAGAGGAAGGAAATCAAATCCACCCATCTACCTTTATAAGATAAGCTCCTCATTCAAAGTATTAATGTAATAAATCTCCACTGAACCACCTCTAATATCATTGCATCCTTTTTAAAATGAGACTGGGTTAGAGTGAATTGCGCCTGCAACAGTTCAACAGAGGTTATTATAGTTAAATTAAAGAAAAGTCTTTAATTAATCAACCTTACACCAAATGAACTGATGCAACCGCGAGGTCACTGCCAGTGGGAATTCTTAAACAACAGTTTATGCCATCATATCATTGCAGAGAGGGCATGGGACCAGAAGTTATTTGGATCCAGGGAGATGATAGATATTGAAAAACAACTTCCCTTTGGGTGGTACGGTGGCTTAGTGGTTAGAATTGGTGCCTCATAGCATCAGGGACCGGATTTGACTCTAGCCTTTGGTGACTGTGTAGAATTTGGGCTGAAAATTTGGGCAGCAAGTCAGGCAGCATCCAAGGAGCAGGGGAATTGACGTTTCGGGCATGGGCCCTTCTTCTGGAATGAGGAAAGTGTGCCAAGCAGGCTCAGATAAAAGGTAGGGAGGAGGGATTTGGGAGAGGGGCATTGGAAATGCGATAAGTGGAAGGAGGTTAAGGTGAGGGTGATAGGCTAGAGTAGGGTTGGGGGCGGAGAGGTCAGGAAGAAGATTGCAGGTTAGGAAGGTGGTGCTTAGTTCGAGGGTTGGGACTGAGACAAGGTCGGGGAGGGGAAATGAGGAAACTGGAGAAATCTGAGTTCATCCCTTGTGGTTGGAGGGTTCCTCGGTGGAAGATGAGCGGATGCAGTAAATGATGTGTGTGGAGGTGTAGGTGAATTTCTGATGGATATTGAAGGATCCCTTGAAGTGGGGGGGGAGGTGTGGGTGCAAGTTTTGCATTTTTTGCGGTTGCAGGGAAGGTGCCGGGAGTGGAGATTGGGTTGATGGGGGTATGGACCTGATGAAGGAGTCATGGAGGGAGTGGTCTTTTCGGAAAACTGATAGGGGAGGGGAGGGAAATATATCCCTGGTGGTGGGGTCCGTTTGGAGATGGTGGAAATTACGATGGATGATACGATGTATATGGAGGTTGGTGGGGTGGTAGGTGAGGACCAGTGGGTTCTGTCCTGTTGGCGACTGGAAGGGCGGGTCTCAAGAGCGGAGGAGCGGGAAGTGGAGGAGATATGGTGGAGATCATCGTCGATCACATCTGGGGCGAAATTATAGTCTTTGTAGAAGGAGGCCATCTGGGTTGTTCGGTATTGGAACTGGTCCTCCTGGGAGAAGATGCGGTGGAGAAGAAGGAATTGGGAATATAGGATAACGTTTTTATACGGGGCAGGGTGGGAGAAGGTGTAGTCTAGGTAGCTGTGGGAGTTGGTCGGTTTAAAATAAATGTCTGTGTTGATTCAGTCGCTCGAGATAGAAATGGAGAGGCGTAGGGAGGGGAGGGAGGAGTCTGAGACGGTCCAGGTAAATTTGAAGTCGGGGTGGAAGGTGTTGGTAAAGTGGCTGAACTGTTGAATCTCCTCGTGGAGCACGAGGCAGCGCCGATACAGTCATCGATGTAGCGGAGGAAAGGGTGGGGAGGGAAATATATCAGCCTTTTCCAATACATGCAATGCAGTGGGACGGCCGGTCTCTGGCATTGAGCATTCAGGGAGCAGCTTGTACTGGATTAAAGTGATTACAATGTCAGACACTTCACACCGGCATTCGAGATGGGTGCACATGAATTGAGGTTCTGAATTTGTACGACTGTCATAAAAATCAATACTGTCCGTGAATTCATCCAAATCATCAAATATATATATATATATATATATATATATATATTTGATGATTTGGATGAATTCACGGACAGTATTGATTTTTATGACAGTCGTACAAATTGCATGTATTTGAAAAGGTTGATATCAGCGTCGGGGCTGAAATCCTGGAATTTCTTGGTGATGAAAGGGAATACATATTACAACTAATTTTTTTGAAGATCAGGCGATGGCCGCAGCTGTTTACAAACATGTCGAGGAGAACGAGATCCTATATATCATGTGCTACAATGCTTCACACTACTGGATGCTCGGTCTGTCACTGGGTCCCTTCTTCACACAAACAGACAGGAAACAGCAGCAGGTCCCAAGACCATTACCCAGCCTTATTGTATCCACTTGTATCACCTTATATATATATATATATATATATATAAAACTCCCCTAAACATTCCCAACGGTAGGATAATGATCCAACATCAGATTCTTCAGATTTATCGCACAGTTAATAAAGTTCAGAACCAGGAATTTAAAACTGAATAAAATTGGAGCTCTGGATATATTTTCCCAGTGGCCCAGTCATAAACAATCTTTTGTACCATTGTTAGTTTTCCAATTCCCAGGACTTTGCTCAGTGCTGCTCAGCTTTCAGCGTTCGAGTTTCGGAAAGAAAAGTTGGTGTGGATCAACGAATCAGGTCCGGTTTTTTTCCAGTACTCTGTGGAGATGTTTCTCTCACCACTCTTCATGGTCTCGGCCTCTTGCTAACAGTTCATGTTCTACAAGTGTGCCATCTCGAGCATTCGAAATAACCGATAGCTCAGCACCAACCAGCTTGGAAATCTTCATCTTCTCCTTTATTAGGATAGTGTTCACTCGCAGTGTTTCAGTTTGGACACGGAGCATCTCCTTGTGTCTCTGTTGCACAACTTCAAGTGGAACTGACAGAAATTTGTTATCCATGTTAGTTATACTATCATTGATAGAAAACGAAAATTCTAAATCTCTTTACACAGAAGACAGTAAAATGTTGCATGATGTGTACAGATTCAATAAAGATTTGTGCAGGAGTTAAGAGTCCATCATGAAAACGTCACTTGTAAGTGAAGCATTATTGAGAAAGAATTCAAAGTCTTTAGTTTTGTTCATGAAGATTTTTATGAAGGTGATATATTCCCTTCAAGGTGTATAATAAGGCTTATAACAGATATTATCTTCCAAATTTTCACAGGTAACTCACCTCATGTCTCCCAAAGCCTACCTATAAACTGCAAGCCGATCTGTGTGAATGGAAATCTCTCAGTTTGTTTGGATTAGTGCAAATGTTGGTTTGGACCACTTGTATCACCTTCAATATTCAGGTACCTACCATGGACATAGAAGATGCACTGCCCCAATTCACATGACTCTTCAGACTGAACCTTCAGTTTGGAAGGACAAAGGCAGCAGATGAATAGGACCAACACCACAAATGAATTCACAGTCACTGTGTCAAATGTTCTCATTTTCAAATATTAAGCATGACAGAGATAGAAACAATTCACCACATTCAACAAGATGTGGAAGGGTGTGTTTAGCAAGTGACACTGAATAGGCCAGGACCCTCATCCCACTGCTGAAGAGTTGCTCACATCAGAAAACTATTTCATATTATTAATATCATTGATGGTTGGTGTAGTACATGTAGAGAAGAGGTATCCATCTGGAAATTAAGAAGGTCACAAATAAACCCGGATGTAATTCAGCTGAAAAACCTTTATTCCAGAGAGGTTTCCAGTATGGGCTGAAGTTAGAAATAGGAAAGGAGAGGTCACTCCGAATTGTTCCAGAGATGTAGAGAAAAGGATAGCAAACATTATTCTCGATAGGAGTGAGAGAGACAGGGTAATTGTCATGGGAGACTTCAACTTTCCAAATATTGATTGGGAACACTATTGTACGAGTACTATAGATGGGTCAGTTTTTGTCCAGTGAGTGCAGGAGGGCTTCCTGATACAGTATGTATATAGGCCAACAAGGGGCGAAGCCACATTAGATTTTGTACTGGTAATGAGTCCGGCCAGGTGTTAATTTGGAAGCAGGTGAGCACTTTGGTGATAGCGATCGCAATTCTGTTATGTTTACTTTAGTGATAGAAGGGGATAGGTGTGTACCACTGGGCAAGAGGTACAGCTGGGGGAAAGGCAATTACGATGCAATTAGGAATGATTTAGGGAGCATACAATGGGAAAGAAAACTGCAGGGGATAGGCACGTTAGAAATGTGGAGCTTATTCAAGGAAAAGCTCCTGCGTGTCCCAGATAAGTATGGACCTGTCAGGCAGGGAGGAAGTTGTAGAGAGCGGGGGCCTTGGTTTAACAAGGAAGTGGAATCTCTGGTCAAGAGGAAGATGAAGGCGTATGTTAGGATGAGATGTGAAGGCTCAGCTAGGGCGCTTGAGAGTTACAAGGTAGCCAGGAAAGACCTAAAGAGAGGGCTCAGAAGAGCCAGGAGGAGACATGAGAAGTAGTTGGTGGATAGGATCAGGGTAAACCCTCAAGCTTTCTGTTGGTATTTAAGGAATAAAAGAATGACGAGGGTAAGATTAGGGCCAATCAAGGATAGCAGTGGGAAGTTGTGTGTGGAGTCAGAGGAGATAGGGGAAGCACGAAATGAATATTTTCGAGAGTATTCACTCTTGAAAACGACAATGTTGTGGAGGAGAATACAGGCTTCTAGACTAGGTGGGATTGAGGTTCACAAGGAAGATGTATTAGAAATCCTGCCGAGTGTGAAAATAGATTCATCTCCTGGGCCGGATGCAATTTATCCTAGGATCCTCTGGGAAGCCAGGGAGGAGATTGCCGAGTCTTTGGCATTGATCTTTAAATCGTCATTGTCTACAGGAATAGTGCCAGAAGACTGGAGGACAGCAAATGTGGTTCCCCTGTTCAAGAAGGAGAGTAGAGACAATCCTGGTAATTATAGACCAGTGAGCTGTACTTCAGTTGTTGGTAAAGTATTGGAAAATGTTATAAGAGATAGGATTTATAATCATCTGGAAAATAATAATTTAATTAGGGGTAGTCAGCACGGTTTTGTGAAGGGCAAGTCGTACCTCAAAAACCTTATTGAGTTCTTTGAGAAGGTGACCAAACAGGTAGATGAGAGTAAACCGGCTGATGTGGTGAATATTGATTTCAGCAAGGATTCGATAAGGTTGCCCACATTAGGCTATTGTACAAAATGCGGAGGAATTGGATTTTGGGATATATAGCAGTTTGGATCTGTAATTGGTTTGCTGAAAGAAGTGGTTGATGGGAAATGTTCATCCTGGTGTTCATTTACCAGTGGTGTTCCGCAAGGGTCGGTGTTGAGTCTACTGCCGTTCATCATTTTTATAAACGATCTGGATGAGGGCGTAGTAGGGCGGGTTAGTAAATTTACAGATGACACGAAGATCTTTGGAGTTGCGGATAGTGACGAAGGATGTTGTAAGTTACAGAGAGACATAGATAAGCTGCAGAGCGGGGCTACGAGGTGGGAAATTCAGTTTAATGTGGTCAAGTGTGAGGCGATTCATTTTGGTCGGAGTAACCAGAATGCAAAGTACGGGGCTAATGGTAAGATTCTTGGTTGTGTTGATGCGCAGAGAGATCTTGGTGTCCAGGTACACAAATTATTGAAAGTTGCCACCCAGGTTGACAGGGTTGTTAAGAAAGCATACAGTGTTTTAGCTTTTATTAGTAGAGGGATCGAGTTCCGGAACCATAAGGTTATGCTACAGCTGTACAAAACTCTAGTGCGGTCGCACTTGGAGTATTGTGTACAGTTCCGGTCACCGCATTATAGGAAGGATGTGGAAGCTTTGGAAAGGGTGAAGAGGAGATTTACTAGGATGTTGCCTGGTATGGAGAGAACGTCTTAGATGGAACGGCTGAGCGACTTAAGGTTGTTTTTGTTGGAGAGAAGAAAGTTGAGAGGTGATTTAATAGAGACATTTAAAATAATCAGAGCGTTAGATAAGGTGGACAGGGAGAGCCTTTTTCTAAGAATGGTGACGGCGAGCACGAAGGTTCAGAGCTTTAAATTGAGGAGCGATAAATATAGTTCAAATATCAGAGGTAGGTTCTTTACTCAGAGAGCAGTAAGCTTATGGAATGCCTTGTCTGCAACGGTAGTAGATTCGCCAAATTTAAGTACATTTAAGTCGTGATTAGACAAACATATGGACGTACATAAAATAGTGTAAGTTCGATGGGCTTCAGATTGGTATGACAGTTCGGCACAACATAGAGGGACGAAATGTCTGTATTGCCCTGTAATGTTCTACATAATTTGAACCTCATTATCAAAGGAATGGGCCAGATGAACATATGGATGAAAGTAGGCTAACCTCACAGAAGGGTTATTGTAATACAGATTAGAGAGGGTACATGGAAAGCATTTGAGCCGAACGGGCTGTGTCCATGGTATAGACTCACTTTATTTTTTCAATACACTTCTTTAAAAATCTCAGTCAATGGGCAACATTCAAATATGTCAGTCTTAAAACAAAACTCTTTTCGTGTCCCAGATGCACAGATATACACTTTTCAGTGGATTAGGATCCTACCAGTTCTGTCAATGTTTTCACAACACATCGGGATCCTGCCAGATGTGTACAGAGTTTCACACTCTATCAGGATCCTGAAAGCAGTGTACAGGATTTTACAGTGGATAGGATCCTGCAAAAAAGTGTACAGGTTTCAAGATGTATGGGATCCTGTAGGGTGAGTATGGAATTTCACAGTGTTTCGTGACACTGCCAGATGTGTACAGCATTTCACAGTGTAACAGGGTCTTTCAAAGTGCATACAAAGTTTCACAGCGTCACGGAACCTTGCCAGGTTAGTGCATTGTTTCTCAGTATAACAGGAGCCTGCCTGATGTATACAGGTTTTCACATTGCACTGGGTAACCTTCCAGCTGTGTACAAGGTTTCACAGTACATTAGGTCTCTGCCACGTAAGTACGGAGTTTCACAGTGTATCCGAATCCTGCCAGGTGTAAACAGTGTTTCACAGTGCATCAGAATCCTGACAGGTATGAATGGGGTTTCACAGTGTATCAGGAGACACAGCCAATTGTGTCAGGTTAACACACTGCATCTGGACACGGCCAGGCATGTATAGGGTTTCACAGTGCATCATGAATCTGCCAAGTGTGTTTAGGGTTTCACAATGTATCAGGATCAGGCGAAGTGATTACAGGGTTTCATAGTGTATCAGGTCCCAGCCAGGTGGTCCACGGTGTCACGTTGTACCAGGATCCCGAAATGAGTATGCACAGTTTCACAGTATCACTAACCTGCCAGGTAAGTACATGGTCACATTGTATAACAGGATCTTGCCACGTGAATACTGTTTTTGCAGTGTATCACAATTCTGCCAGGTGTAAAAAAAGTGTTTCACAGTGTACTGGGCCATGCCATGTGTGTACACTGTTCACAGTATATCAGCACCCTGCCAGATGTGTACAGGGTTTCACTGTGTAACAGGATACTGCCGGGTGTGTGTATGGTTCCATAGTGCATGTGGACACAGCCACGTGTTTACAGGGTTTCACCCGGGAACAGGCTCCTGACTGGTGTGCACAGGGTTTTGCAGTGTGTCAGGACGATGTCAGATTGGGAAGGGTTTCAGAGTGTATCAAGATCCTGTCAGCTGTGTACAGGGTTTCACTGTGCCACAGGATCCTGCCAGGTGTGTGCATGGTTCCACAGTGCATGGCGACCCAGCCAGGTGTTTCCAAAGTTTCACTGTGTATGAGCACCCTGCCAGGTGTGTACATGGTTTCCCTAAGTAACGGGATCCTGCCAGGTCTGAACAGGGTTTTACAGTCAATCAGAACCCTGCCGGATTTGACAGGGTGTCAGATTATATCAGGACCATGCCAGTTTTGTACAGAGGTTCACAGTGGATCCAGACCCTGCCGTTAGTCGTCAGGGTTTCACAGTTTTTCAGGACCTTGCCAGGTGTGTCCAGGGTGTCACACGGCAACATGACCCTGCCAGGAGTGTACAGGGTTGCACAGGGTATCAAGATCCAGCAAGGAGTGAACAGGGGTTTGCATTGCATCAGGCGTCTGCCAGGTGCGTACAGAGGTTCAGAGTGTATTAGGATCCTGCCAAGTGAGCACAGGGTTTCACCGTGTATCGGGACCATGCCAGGTTTTGTCCAGAGTTCCACAGTGCATATGGACACAGCCAAGTGTTTGCAGGGTTTCACACTGGAACATGATCCTAACGGGTGTGCACAGGGTTTCACAGTATATCAGGATTTTGCCAGGTGTGTACAGGGTTTTACAGTGGATCAGGACCATGTCGGATTGGACAGGGTTTCAAAGTGTATGAGGAAGCTTTCAGCTGTGTACAGGGTTTCACAATGTATCGGGTCCCTGCCAGGTGAGTACTGTGATTCGCAGACTATTAGAATTCTGCTAGGAGTGTACATGATTTCGCAGTGTATCAAGATTCTGCAAGGTGTTAAACAGACATTTAAAGTGTATCGGGACCTTGCCAGGTGTGTACAAGTTTTTAAAGTATATCAAGAGCCTGCCAGATGTAAACATTGTTTCACAGCCTATCAAAATGCTGCAATAGTGTTGACGATTTCACAGTGTATCAAGGTTCTACCAGGGGTGTACAGGATTTCATAGTATACAAGGACCCTGCCAGTGGTGTACATGATTTCATAGTGTATGGGCATCCCGTCAGGTGTGCACAGCTTGTCACTCTGCAGCATAACCCTGCCGGGTGTTTCCAGGATTTCACAGTGTTTCAGGACCCAGCCAGGTGGTCCACGGTGTCACAGTGTATCAGGATTCTGCAAGGAGTGTGCACGGTTTCACAGTATCATGAACCTGCATAGTTAGTACACGGTCGCACTGTGTAACATGATCCTACCATGTGCATACTGTTTTTTTCAATGTTCTTCCAGGTTTAAAAAATGGTTTCAAAGTGTATTGGGACCATGCATAGCAGGATCGTGCAAAGAATAGACATGATTTCACTGTGTATCAAATCCTAAAAGGGGTGTACATGGCTTCACAGTGAATGAGGACTCTGCCAGGTGGGTACAGAGAATCACAGAGTATCAGTATCCTGCCAGGTGTGTAGGGGCTTCCACAGTGTATCAGGACGCTGTCAGGTGTGTACAAAGTTTGATAGTATATCAGGACCCTGATAGGTGTAAGCAGGGATTCACAGTGAATCGGGACGCAGCGAGGTGTGTTCCGGGTTTCATAATGTAATAGGATCCTTACAGGTTGGTATAGGGTTTCAGAGTGTATTACAGCACTGCTGGAAGTGAACTGGGAGTCTCGGTGTATAGGGACTCTGCCAGGTGCGTTCAGCGTTTACCAGCGTACAGGGTCTTACAAATTTAAAAGGACTATGCCTGGTGTATACAGGTTTTCACAATGTATCAGGATCCTGCCAGGGGTTTACAGGGTTTCATAGTGAATGACTACCCTGCCAGGTGGGTACGGGGATTCACAGGACCCTGACAGGTGTGTAGAGGCTTCCACAGTGTATCAGGACGCTGCTAGTTGTGTACAATTTTTGCCAGCATATCAGGACCGTGCTAGGTGTAAACAGGGATCTATAGTGAATCGGGACACTGCCAGGTGCATACAGGGTTTCACAGTGTATTTGGATCCTCCCAGGTTGGTAAAGGTTTCACAGTGTATTACAACACTGCGAGCTGTAAACAGGCATTAACACTGTATCGGGACTCCTCCAGGTGTGTTCAGTGTTTCACAGTGTATGGGGACCCAGCTTGATGTGCACAAGCTCTCACAGTTTATCAGGAGCCTGCTCGGTGTATATAGGGTTTCACGGTATATCAGGATTCTGCCAGGAGTTTACAAGGTTTCACAGTGTACCAGGACAATTCCAGGTGTGTACTGAGTTTCATAGAGTATTAGTCCACTGTCTGCTGTGTACAGGGTTTCACAATGTAACAGTAGCCCTCCAGGTGTAAACATTGTTCCACAGGGTATCAGAAACCTGCCAGTTACGTTCAGAGGTTCGGATTTTATCGGGAACCCGCCAGATGTGTTTCAGTGTAACGGGACTATGTCAGGTGTGTACAATAGTTCACACTATATCATGACCCTGCCAGGTGACTACAAGCTTTCACAGCATATCAAGATCCAGCAAGGAGTGAACAGTTTCACAGTTCATGAAGCGACTGGCAGGTGTGTGCAGGTTTTCACCGTGTATCAAGATCCTGCCAGGTGTTTTCAGGGTTTCACAATGTATCGAGATGCCAGCAGGTGTGTACAAGATTTCATAGTGTGTCGGGACCATGCCAGGCATGTACAGGGTTCCACAGTGCACGGGGACAGCGCCAGATTTGTACAGCGTTTCGTAGTGTATCGGGAGCGTGCCAAGTGTGCACAGCGTTTCATTGTGTATCAGGACCAGCAAAGACTGCACAGGGTTTCATAGTGTAACAGGATCCTATCAGGTGGGTAAAAGATTTCACAGTGTATTGGGACACTGACAGGTGTATTCAGGTTTTCACAGCGTATCGGGATCCTGCCAGGTGTGCACAGGGTTTCACAGCATATCAGGATCTTGCAAGGGGCGCACACAATTTCACCGTGTATCAGGATCCTGCCAGGGCTGTACAGGATTTCACAGTGTATCAGGAACCTGCCACGTGTAAATTGGGATTAACAGTGAATTGGGACCCTGCTTTTTGTGCACAGGGTCTCACAGTGTAACATGACTCTGCACGGAGTGTACAGGGTTTCACAGTGCCCCAGGACACTGCCAGGTGTGTACAGGGCGTCACATTGTATCCAATGACTGCCAGGGGTGTTCACTGCTTCACAGTGTATCAGGACCCTGCCAGATGTTACCAGGATTTCAAAATATATCGTGATCCTGATATGTGTTTACAGGGTTTCAATGTGAATCATGACCCTGTCATGTGTGCACAGGTTTTCACATATCATCGGGATCCTTCCAACTGTGTACAGGTTTTCCTAGTGTACCCGGATGCTGCCAAGTATGTCCAGGGTTTCACATGCATCAGGATGCTGCCAGGAATGTACAGGGTTCACAGTGCATCAGGACCTTGCCGGATATAAACAAAGATTCACAGTGTATCGGAACTGCCCAGGTTTTCACAGTGTAAGGCGACCCAGCTAGGTGTGTGCATGGACCCACAGTGTATCGTCAACCTGCCAGATGTGTACAGGATTTCAGACTGGATCAGGATCGTGCCAGTTGTGTACAGGGTTTCACAATGTATAGGGACTCTGGCAGGTGTGTAGTGGGTTTCACATTATATCAGGTCCCTGCCGGGCGACTGCAAGATTTCACAGTATATGATAACCCTTCCAGGTTAAAACAGGCAATTAACAGTGTATCGGGGCAATGAAACGGATTTCAGAGTGCATCAGGATCCTGTCAGGAGTGTACAGGGTTTAACAGTGTATTTTGATCCTACCAGGTGTGTACAGGGTTTCACAATGTATCTAAACCCTGTCAGGTGTAAGCAAGTTTTCACAGTATATCAGGACCAGAAAGGCATGTGCTGGATCTCACAGTGTAGCGCGACCTGCCATGGGTGAACAGGGTTCCACAGTGTAAAATGATCCTGCGATGTTTATACAGGTTTTTACAGTGCATCGGGACACGACTTGGTGTGCAGTGTCTCACGGTGTAGCGCGAACCTACCATGTGTGAAAAAGGTTCCACAGTGCAGCAGGATCCTACCAGGTGTTTACAGGGTTTCACAACATATCGGCACCTTCCAGGTGTGTACAGGTTTTAAATGTGTATCGTGACCCTGCCTGGTGTGTACAGGTTTTCACGTTGTACTGGGACGCTGTGAGGTGTGTCCAGGATTTGACAGTGTAACAGGACACTGCCAGGTGTGTACACGGTTTCACAACATATCGGGACCCTCCCAGGTGTGTACAGGGTTTCAATGTGTATTGGGATTCTGCCAGCTGTGTATAGAATTTCACATTGCACTGGGATGCTGCCAGGTGTGTCCAGGGTTCAACAGTGTAACAGGACCATGCCAGGTGTGTACAGGGTTTCACAAATTAGCAGCATCCGGCAAGGTCTGCACACGGTTTCACAGTGTATCGAAACCTGCTAAGCGTGTATTGGGTTTCACAGAATATCAGGATCCTACCAAGTGACTATAGGGTTTCAAAGTGCATCGGGACACTGCAAGGAATGTACACGGTTTCACAGTGTATCGAAATCTGCCATGTTAGTACAGGGTGTCAATGTGTAACAGGATCCTGCTAGGTGCACACGGCGTTTCACGATCCTGCCAAGTGTAAGAAAAAGTGTTTCATAATGTATTGGGACACTGCCAGGTGTGTGCACGGGTTCACATTGCATCAGGATCCTGCCATGTGTGAACAGTGTATCACAATATAAAGGACCCTGCCAGATTAGACAGGTTTTCAAAGTATATCAGGATCCTGCCAGATATGTACAGGGTTCTA
>NC_057755.1:107599-115823 GCF_004010195.1 Chiloscyllium plagiosum | reverse complement strand
GTTTCACTGTGTATCGGGATCCTGCCAGGTGTGTACAGGATTTCACACGGTCACTGGCTCCTGCCAGGTGTGTACACGGTTTCATAGTGTGTCAAGACCTTGCCTGGCATGTACAGTGTTTCACAGCATGTCGTGACCCGTCCAGATATGTACAGAGTTTCACAGTGCATCGGGACCCTGCAAGGATTGTACAGGGGTTCAATGTGCAACCGGAACCTGCCAGGTGCATACTGTATCCAGAGTCTTCCAGATATAAACAAGGTTTCACAATACACCGGGACTCTGCCAGGGGTGTACATGGTTTTGCAGTTTATCCGGACCCTGCAATTTCTGTACAGGTTTTCAAAGCGGAACACGATTCTGCCAGGGATCCACAATGTTTCAAAATGTATCAGGAGCCTGTCAGAATGGATATGGTTTCAGAGTGCATCAGGATCCTACTAGGCACGTACAGGGTTTCACAGTATATCTGGACTCTACCAGGTGTGTGCATATTTTGGCAGTCTATCGGGACTCTAATAGTTGTGTACAGGCATTCACAGTGTGTCAGGATCTTGCAAGAAGTGTATAGGATTTCACAGTGTTTCAAGATGATGCCAAGACTGTACATGGGTTCAGAGTCATCAGGATCCTGTCAGTTGTAAACAGGGATTCACAGTTTAACAGGATCTTGTTCCTGGAAACAGGCTTTCACCATGTATCAGGACCCTGCCACGAGTGTAAAGGCTTTCACACTGTAACACAACTGTTCCAAGTGATAACAATGTTTCACAATGTATCGGGACCCTAACAGGTATGTTCTGGCTTGCAGTATAACCCGACTGTGTCAGGTGTGAACACAATTCACAGTGTACTGGGATTCTACCAGGAGTGTAAAGGTATTCATAGAGTATTAGAACCTGCTAGGTGTGTTCAGGCTTGCAGAGAAACGCGACAGTGTCAGGTATGTACATGGTTTTGCAATGGACCAGGAACCTGCCAGGTTTAAACAAGGTTTTCAGCGTACTTTGAATCTTTAGAGTTTCACAGTGCATCGGGACCCTGCAAGAATTGTACAGGGTTTAATGTGCAACCGGAACCTTCCAGGTGCATACTGGGTTCCACGTGTATCCAGAGTCTTCCAGATATAAACAAGGTTTTACAATACACCGGGACTCTGCCAGGGGTGTACATGGTTTTGCAGTTTATCCGGACCCTGCAATTTCTGTACAGGTTTTCAAAGCGGAACACGATCCTGCCAGGGATCCACAATGTTTCAAAATGTATCAGGAGCCTGTCAGAATGGATATGGTTTCAGAGTGCATCAGGATCCTACTAGGCACGTACAGGGTTTCACAGTATATCTGGACTCTACCAGGTGTGTGCATATTTTGGCACTCTATCGGGACTCTAATAGTTGTGTACAGGCATTCACAGTGTGTCAGGATCTTGCAAGAAGTGTATAGGATTTCACAGTGTTTCAAGATGCTGCCAAGACTGTACATGGGTTCAGATTCATCAGGATCCTGTCAGTTGTAAACAGGGATTCACAGTTTAACAGGATCTTGTTCCTGGAAACAGGCTTTCACCATCCATCAGGACCCTGCCACGAGTGTAAAGGCTTACACACTGTAACACAACTGTTCCAAATGATAACAATGTTTTACAATGTATCGGGACCCTAACAGGTGTGTTCTGGCTTGCAGTATAACCCGACTGTGTCAGGTGTGAACACAATTCACAGTGTACTGGGATTCTACCAGGAGTGTAAAGGTATTCATAGAGTATTAGAACCTGCTAGGTGTGTTCAGGCTTGCAGAGAAACGCGACAGTGTCAGGTATGTACATGGTTTTGCAATGGACCAGGAACCTGCCAGGTTTAAACAAGGTTTTACAGCGTACTTTGAATCTTCCAGAAGTGCACAGGGCTTCGGTTTAACGCGAACGTGACAGGTGTGTACATGGGTTCATATTGAATCAGAAAAATTGCAGGTGTGTTTAGACGTTCACTGTGCATCGGGACCCTACCAGATGTGCACCGTGTTTCTCTGTCCATCAGGAGGCTGTCGGGTTTGAGCAGGGTGTCACACTGCAAGTCGATCCCCCGAGGTGTGTACAGCGTTTCACAGTGGAACAGGCGACTGTCAGATGATTATCAGGTTTCACAGCGTATCAGGATCCTGCCAGGTGTTGGCAGTGTTTCACAATACATCATGAACCTGTCAGGTTTAAAGAGGTTTTACGCATATCCAGAACCTTCCAGATGTATACTGGGTTTCAGTGAAACGCGACCTTGGCAGGTGTGCACAGCCTTTCGCAGTGTATCGGGATTCTGCTAGGTATGTACACGGTCTCACAGCGTACCGAGGCCCTGCCAGGTGTGTACAGGATTTCACACTATCACAGGCTCCTGCCAGGTGTGTACACGGTTTCATCGTGTGTCAAGACCTTACCTGGCGTGCACAGTGTTTCACAGCATGTCGTGACACTTCCAGATGTGTACAGAGTTTCACAGTGCATTTGGACCCTGCAAGGATTGTACAGGGTTTCAATGTACAACCGGATCCTGCCAGGCGCATACTGGGTTCCACGTGTATCCGTATTCTACCAGGTGTAAACAAGTTTTCACAGTTTATCAGGGCCCTGCCATTGCTGTACAGGCTTTCAAAGAGGAACAAGATCCTGCCAGGTATGCACAATGTTTCGCAATGTATCAGGACTCTGCCACGTGTGTAAAGACTGCCACACTGTAACACGACTGTTCCAAGTGATTACAGTGTTTCGCAATGTATCGGGAACCTCCCAGGTATGTTCAGGCTTGCAGTGTAACCCGATTGTGCCAGGTGTGAACACGGATTCACAATGTGTTGGGATTCTGCCTGGATTGCATGGGTATTCACAGAGTATCAGAACCTGCCAGGTGTGTTCAGGCTTGCAGAGGAACGCGACAATGTCAGGTATGTACATGGTTTTATAATAGATCAGGAATCTGCCAGGTTTAAATAGGGTTTTTACCGCATACATAGAATCTTCCAGAAGTGTACAGGGTTTCAGTGTAACACGACCGTAACAGGCATGTACAGGGATTTTCAGTGGATCAGGATACTGCCAGGTGTGTACAGAAGTTCACAGTGCATTGGCACCCTGCCAGACGACCACAGGGTTTCTGTGTGCATCAGGACGCTGCCAGGTCTGTACAGGGTGTCAAACTGCAAGTGGACCACATCAGGTGTGTAAAACGTTTCACACTGAATCAGGTGCCTGCCAGATGTGTATCAGGCTTCACAGCATATCAGGACTCTGCCAGGTGTTGGCAGTGTTTCACAATGGATCAGGAACCTGCCAGGGTAAAAGGGGTTTCACATCGTATCTGGAACCTTCCAGATGTGAACAAGGTTACAGTATAACCCGACCTTGACAGGTGTATATAGGGTTTCACAGTGTATCAGGACACTGCCAGGTGTGTACTGAAGATTGCAGTGCATCGGGGCCCTGCCATTTGTGTACAGGGTTTCTCAGTGTATCGGACACTGCCAGGTGGGTACAGAGTTTCACAGACTAACAGCATCCTGCTGGGTATGTACACGGTTTCACAGCGTATCGAGACCCTGCCAGGTGTGTACAAGGTTTCCCACTGTCATACGATCTTGCCAGGTCTGTACACGGTTTCATAGAACATAGAAAGATACAGAGCAGTACAGGCCCTTTGGCCCTCGATGTTGCGCCGATCCAAGCCCACCTAACCTACACTAGCCCACTATCCTCCATATGCCTATCCAATGACCGTTTAAATGCCCATAAAGAGGGAGAGTCCACCACTGCTACTGGCAGGGCATTCCATGAACTCACGACTCGTGCCAGGCGTGCCAGGCGTTTCAAGACCGTGCCAGGCGTGTACAGGGAGTCACAGCGTATCGGGAACCTTCCAGATGTGTACTGGGTTTCACAGTGTATCGGGACCCTGTCAGGATTGTACAGGGTTTCAATGTGCAACCGGATCCTGCCAGGTGCATACTAGGTTCCACAGTGTATCAGGATCCTGCCAGGTGTGTTCACGGTTTCACAGTGCATCAGGACCCTGCTATTTGTATACAGGTTTTTACAGTGGAACAGGATCCTGCCAGGTGTGCGCAATGTATCACAATGTATAAGGCCCCTGCCAGACTGGATAGATTTTCAGAGTATATCAGGATCCTGCAGGTATATACAGGGTTTTACAGTGTATCAGAACTCTGCCAGGTGTGTGCATAGTTCCTGTGTATCGGAACCCGACCAGGGATGTACGGGATATACAAAGTATCAAGATCCTGTAAGGAGTATACATGGCTTCACAGTGCATCCTGATCTGCCGGTTGCAAACAGGGATTCACAATTTATCGCGATCTTTCCAGCTATGTACAGGGTTTTACACTGTCATAGGATCCTGCCAGGTCTGTACATGGTTTCATAATGTGTCAAGGCCTTGCCAGGCGTGTACAGGGTTTCATAGCGTGTCGTGAAACTTCCAGGTGTGTGCAGGGTTTCACAGAGTATCGGGACCCAGCAATGATTGTACGGGGTTTCAGTGTGCAAGCGAATCCTGCCAGGTGCATACTGGATTCCACAGTGTATCAGAATAATGCTAGGCGTAAGCATGGTTTTCACAGTGCAACAGGTTTCTGCCAGGTGCATTCACGGTTTCACAGTGCATCTGGACCCTGCCCTTTGTGTACACGTTTTCACAGTGGAACAAAATCCTGTCTGGTGTGTACAGGTTTTCAGAGTATATCAGAATCCTTCCAGGTGTATACATGATTTTGCAGTGTATAAGATCTCTGCCAGTGTGTGCACGGTTTCACAGTGTATCGGAACCCTACCAGGCGTGCAAAGGGATACATCGTGTATCAGGATCCGGCCAGGAATGGACAGGGTTTCACAGTGTAGCAGGATCCTGCCAAGTGTGGACCTGGCTTCACAGTGTAACAGGGTCTGCCAGTTGCAAACACGGATTCACAGGGTATCGGGATCCTACCAGGTCTGTACAGCGTTTCACACTGTCATAGGATCCTGCCAGGTATGTACATGGTTTCATAGTGTTCCAAGACCTTGCCAGTCGTGTACAAGGTGCCGTCCCCCTTTCAGGTGTGTACAGGGTTTCACAGTGTATTGGGACCCTGCAAGGATTGTCCAGGGTTTCAATGTGCAACCGAATTCTGCCAGATGCATACTGGATTCCACAGTGTATCAGGATACTGCTCGGTGTAAACAACATTTCACAGTGTATCAGGATCCTGCTAAGTGTAAGTAGGGTTTCACAGTGTATCGGGACTCTGTCAGGTGTGTTCATGATTTCACAGTGCATCAAGACCCTGCCAGTTGTGTACAGGTTTTCACAGTGGAACAGGATCCTGCCAGCTGTATGCAGGGTTTCACAGTGTATCAGAACTCTGCCAGGTGTGTGCACGGTATCACAGTGTATCGGATCCCTACTAGGCGTGTATAAGGATACACAGTGTATCAGGATCCTGCCAGGAGTGCACAGGGTTTTACAGTTTATCAGGATCCTGCCAAGATTGTACATGGCTTCACAGTGTATTCGGATCTGTCAATTGCAAACAAGGGTTCGCAGTATATCGGGATCTTGCCAGGTGTGTATAGGATTTCACCATGTATCAGAATCCTGCCAGGTGTTTTCAGGCGACCGTGCCAGGTGTGTACATGGCTTCACAATGGATCCGAAACCTCCCAGGTTTAATGGAGTTTCACACCGTAATTGGAACCTTCCAGATGTGTATAGGGTTACAGTGGAACGCGACCTTGTCAGTTGTGTACGGGATTTCACCGTGTATCAGGTGTGAATGGTGTGTACAGAAGATTGCAGTGCATCAGGACCCTGCCAGTTGGTTACTGAGTTTCACTGTGTATCAGGACACAGTCAAGTGTGTACAGGGTTTCTCAGTGGATCGGGACACTGCAATGTGGGAACAGGATTTCATAGACTAACAGGATCCCGCCAGTTGTGCAGAGGGTTTCGAAGTGTGTCAGGAACCTGCTGCGTGTGTTCACAGTTCCACATCATATTGACACCCTGTCAGGTGTGTACAGGGTTTCACAATGTCATAGGATCCTGCCAGATGTATACCCGATTTCCTAGTGTTTCCAAACCTTGTCAGGCGTGTACAACGTTTCACAGCGTGTCGTGTCCCTTCCAGGTGCGTACAGGGTTTCACAATGTATCGTGACACTTACAGGTGTAAACAAGATTTGACAGTGCATCTGGACTCTGCCAGGTGTGTACACGGTTACACAGTGTGTCAGGTCGCTGCCATTTGTGTACAGATTTTCACAGTGGAACAGGATCCTGCCAGGTGTGAAGAGGGTTTTGCAATATATCAGGATGCTGCTAGGTGTGCACACGGCTTCAAAGCGTATTGGAACTCTGCCAGGTGTGTACAGTATTTTTCACTGTCATACGATCCTGCCAGGTGTGTAAAGGGTTTTACACTGTCATAGGATCCTGCCAGGTCTGTACACGGTTTCATAGTGTGTCAAGACCTTGCCAGGCCTGTACAGGGTTTCACAGTGTGTCGTGAACCTTCCAGGTGTGTACAGGGTTTCACAGCGTATAGTGACCCTGCAAGGATTGTACAGGGTTTCAATGTGCAAAGGGACCATGACAGGTTCATCCCTGTTTCCACAGTGTATCAGTATCCTGCCAGGTGTAAGTAGTGTTTTCACAGTGCATCAGGACCCTGCCGTTTGTATATATTTTTTCAAAGTGGAACAGGATTCTGCCAGGTGTGCACAGTGTATCACAATGTATGAGGACCCCGCCAGAATGGACAGGATGTCAGAGTATATCAGGATACTGCCAGGTGTATACAGGGTATTACAGTGTATTGGAACTCTCCCAGGTGTGTGCACGGTATCACAGTTTATCGGAACCATACCAGGCGTGTACAGGGATTCACACTGTAATAGGATCCTGCCAGTGCTGTACAGGGTTTCACGGTATGTCAGGATCCTGCCAAGAGTGTACGTGGGTTCACAGTATATCAGGATCCAGTCAGTTGTAAACTGGGATTAACAGTTTATCAGGATCTTACCCAGTATATACCATGTATCAGGACCCTGCCACGTGTGTAAAGGCTTTCACACTGCAACACAACTGTTCCAAGTGATTACAGTGTTTCACAATATATCGGGAACCTACCAGGTGTGTTTAGGCTTGCAGTGTAACTCGACGGTGCCAGGTTTGAACAGGGATTCACAGTGTATTGGGATCATGCCAGGTGTGTATAGGTATTCACAGAGTATCAGAACCTACCAAGTGTGTTCAGCTTACAGAGTAACGCGACAGTGCCAGGTGTGTACATGGTATTACAATGGACAAGGATCCGGCCAGGTTTTAAATAGGATTTTACTGCGTACATGGAATCTTCCCGAAGCGTACAGGGTTTCAGTGTAACGCGACGGTGAGAGGTGTGTACAGAAGCTCGCAGTGCATCGGGATCCTACCAGTGACCACAGGGTTTCACTGTGCATCAGGACGCCACCAGGTTTGTACAGGGTATCGAGGAGAAAGTGAGGTCTGCAGATGCTGGAGATCAAAGTTGAAACTTTATTGCTGGAACAGCACAGCAGGTCAGGCAGCATCCAGGGAACAGGAGATTCGACGTTTCGGGCACAGGCCCTTCTTCAGGAATCGTTCCTGAAGAAGGGCCTGTGCCCGAAACGTCGAATCTCCTGTTCCCTGGATGCTGCCTGACCTGCTGTGCTGTTCCAGCAATAAAGCTTCAACTTTGTACAGGGTATCACACTGCAACTCGACCCCGTTTCACATTGTATCAGGCGACGGCCGTATGAGTATCAGGTTTCACAGCGTATCAGAATCCTGGCAGGTGTTAGCAGTGTTTCACAAAGTATAGGAACCCTGCCAGGTGTGTACAGGTTCTCACAGTGTATTGGGATTCTGCCAGGTGTGTACAGCCTATCATCCTGTAACAAGACCATGCCAGCCATGTACAGGATTTCACAGTGTAGTGGGACGCTTCCAAGTGTGTACAGGGATTCGCAGTGCATCGAGTCGCAGTCAGATGTGTCCAAAGCTTCACAATGGATCCAGATCCTGCCAAATTTGTACAGGGTTTCACTCTTAACAGGATCCTGAAAGGTGCATACACGGTTTCAGAGTTTATTGGGACCCTGCCAGGTGTGTACATAGCTTCACTGTGTAACAGGATCCCCATACGTGTTTACAGGGTTT
>NC_057755.1:101242-107196 GCF_004010195.1 Chiloscyllium plagiosum | reverse complement strand
CGTGTGTACTGGCAATCACAATGTTTCGGGAACCTGCCATGTGTACAGAGTTTCACAGTGAACCAGGACCCTGCACGTATTGTACAGTGCTTCAATGTGCAACCGGATCCTCCCAGGTGAATACTGTGTTCGACAGTGTATCAGGATCTTGCCGCTGTAAACAGGATTTCGCAGAGTATTGAGTCACAGTCAGGTGTGTCAAAAGCTTCGCAGTGCATCCGGATCCTGCCAGATTTGTACAGGGTTTATTTCTGTAACACGATCCTGACAGGTTCATACAGGGTTTCAGAGTGCGTCGGGACCCTCCAGGTGTGTACATGGTTTCCCAGTGTAGCAGGATCCTGACCGGTGTGTTCAGAGTTTCAAAGGGCATTGCGACAGGATCCTACCAGGTGTGTACAGGAATTCACAGAGTATCAGAATCCTGCCTGGAATGCACAGAAGCATAGAGTGTATCAGGATCCTGCCAAGAGCGGACAGGGTTTCACAGTGAATCAGGATCCTGCCAGATGCAAACATGGATTCAAAGTGCATCAGGACGCTGCCAGGCATATACAGGGTTTTGCAGTATTTCGAGACCCTGCCAAGTGTTTGCAGGGTTTCACAGTGCATCAGGATCCTGCACGTACTGCCCACGGTTGCACAGAATAACAGTATACTGCCAGGAGTGAACAGGTTTTTACAGTCTGTCAGGACCCGGCCAGTTGTGTACAGAGTTTAATAGTGTATCGGGACCCTGTCAGATGTGTACATATCTTCCTAGTTTAACAAGATCCGGCAAGTTATAAACATGGATCACGATGTTTCAGAACACTGCCAAGTGTGCACATGGTTTCACATTCAATCAGGATCCTGCCAGGTATGTACCAGGTTTCACGATGAAACGCGATCCTGCCAGGTGTGTACAGTGAATCAGGATCCTTCCAGGTGTGTACAATCTTTCATAGTGTATCAGAACCTTGCCAGGTATGTTCAGGGTTTCACACTGTAATGGGTCCCTGTCAGGTGTGAATATGGTTTATCTGTGCAATGGGACTCTGCCAGGTGTGTACAGCGTTTCACAGTGTAAAGGGACCCTGCCTGGTGTGCACAGGGTTTCACACTGTATTGAGCCATGGCCAGGTGTGTCCAAGGCTTCACAGAGGATAGGGACTCTGCCAGGATTGTGCAGGTCTGTAAAAGGATTCTGCGGGTAAAATACCGCGTTTCACAATGTATCACAATGTTCCACGTGTGAAACAGGGTTTCAGAGTGTTTTGGGACCTGCCAGGTGAGTACATGGTTAAAAAGTGAATCAGGATCCTGCCAGGTGTGCAAAGGGTTTCACAGTGTATCAGGACCCTGCCAAGAGTGTACAGAGGTTCACAGGGTATCAGGATCCTGCCAGGAGTGTACAGAGGTTTGCAGTGTAATGAAATCCTGCCAGATGGAAACGAGTTTCACAGAGTATCCGAGCCCAGCCAGGTTTGATCAGGCATGAAGTACAATTCGACTGTGCTGGTGTGCACAGCGTTTTCTTTTATGTATTAAGATACTGCTAGGTGTACAAATGGGCTTCCCGGTGTATCCGGAGACTACCAGTTGTGTACAGGTTTTCAGAGTAATGCGACCTTGCCAGGACTGAATCGGGTGTAACAGTTTATCACAGCTCTGCCAGGTACGTACAGGGGTTCACAGCGTACCTGGGCCCTGCCAGGTGTGTATAGGGATTCACAATATATCAGGACACTGCCAGGTGTGTGCAGAGTATTACAGTGGAATAGCGTCCCCCCAGGTGTGTGCATGGATTCAGAGTGCATCAGAATCCTGCCAGGAGTACACAGTGTTACACAGTGAATCAGAATCCTGCCAGGTGTAAACAGTAATTCAAAGTGGATCAGGATGCAGCCAGGCATGTGAAGGGTTTCAAAGTGTATCGGAATGCTTCCAGGTTTTTTATGGGTTTTCACACTGTCATAGAATCCTGCCAGGTTTGCACATGTTTGTATAGTGTGTCAAGACCCTGCCAGGCTTGTACAGGGTTTCACAGCGTGTCGTGACCCTTCCAGGTGCGTGCATGGTTTCTCAGTGTAACAGGAGCCTGCAAGGATTGTACAGGTTCAATGTGCAACCGGATCATGCCAGGTGCATACTGGCTTCCATAGTGTATTAGGATTTTGCCGGTGTAAACAGTGTTTCACAGAGTATCGAATCACAGTCGGGTGTGTTCAAAGCTTCACAGTGGATCCAGATCCTGCCAGATTTGTACAGGGTTTTACTCTGTAACACGATCCTGCAGACACGGTTTCAGAGTGCATCGGAACCCTGCCAGCTGTGTATATGGTTTCCTCGTGTAGAAAACCTGACCCTGTGCAGGGTTTCGCAGGGCATTCTAACAGATGTGCAGAGGGTAGAACAGTGGAACAAGATCATTTCAGTTGTGTACAGGATTCACTGTGTATCATGCGCCTGCCAGGTGGAAAAAGGGTTTCACAGCGTATCAGAACCCTGCCAGGTGTGTTCAGGCTTGAAGTGTAATGCGACTGTGCCTGTTGTGTACAGGGTTTTTAAGTGCACCAGGATACTTCCAGGTGTACAAATGGGCTTCACGGTGTATCCAGAACGTGCCAGTTGTGTACAGGGTTTAAGCCAGGTCTGAATAGGGTTTCACAGTGTATCAGGGCCCTGCCAGGTACGTACAGGGATTCACAATATATCAGGGCAAAATCAGGTGTGCACAGTGGAATAGGATCTGTCAGGTGTGTACAAGGATTCACAGATTATCAGAATCCTCCCAGGAGTGCACATGGTTACACAGTGAATCAAGACCCTGCCAGGTGAAAACAGGGATTCAAAGTATAACAGGACCCCGCCAGGGGTGTACAGGGTTTCACCTTGCATCAGGATCCTGCAAATACGGCACTGGGTGACACAGTGTAACTGGATCCTGCCAGGTGTGTACAGGGTTTCACAGTGTATTAGAATCCTGCCAAGTTTAAACAAGCATTCATAGTGTATCGGGAAGCTTCCAGGTACGCACAGGGTTCCACAGTATAATGGAACACAGATAGGTGTGTGCAGGGTTTCACAGTGTATCGAGACCGCCAGGTGTGCACAGTATTTCACGATATCAGGATCCCACCACGTATGGGCAGGGTTTCACACTGTGTCAGGACCGTGGCAGATGTGTACAGAATTTCACAGGGTATCAGGCCAGTTGTGTACCAGGAATCAGTGTTTCAGTAACATGCCAGGTGTAAACAGTTGTAAACGTGTGTACTTCACAGATTTTTATAACTTTGCCAACCCAGTACAACACCGTCACCTCCAAATCTTCACAGATCCGAGTCATCTTCCTGCGAGCAGTGAGTCTTGCACACTATGATTTTAACTATGTTGTAGTCGACCACATCTCAGCAGTGTAAAACAAGGCTCACTCAGAAAATAAGTATATCAGAACATACTAAAACGAAGCTTACAGAGGATATTTACCTCATCATTTCCAGTATTAAGAAAAAAAAAAACACTGATTGGGAAAGAAACTGCCAACCTCACGTGGTCTAAGTGATGTGTGACTGATGTTTCACAGCAAGGTCACTGACTGTTAACTGATGCCTGGAATTAGCAATAAATGCTGGTCTCGCCAGCGAACCTCTCGCCCCATGTAAGGCAACAGAATTTATGCTGCAGCTGTAGAAAGCCCTGATGAGATCCCACTTAGAGTACTGTGAGCAGATCCATGCAACACACCTTAGGACGGAGGCATTGAACTTGGAGGAAGTACAATGAAAATTTGCAAGAAAGATACCTTGACTTTCGAGGTTTAGGTAGATTTAGAAGAGATTACAGGAATTGGGCCTGGTTTCTCTAGAAATTAGAAGACAGAGTAGATAGAAATAAGATATTTCAAATGGATTGGGATTCTAAAACAAAGGGACATAGTCTGAGAATTAGAACCAGAGTACTCGGGGAGATGTTAGGAAGCACGTCCACGCAGAGAGGGCGGTGAATATTTGCAAATCTCTTGACAAACAGCAGTGGAAACTGGGCCAGTTGTTAAATTCAAAGCTGAGATAGATTGTCTTTTGTTAAGCATAGCTATTAAGGGATAAGGTTCAATGACAGGAATGTGGGGTTAGACCACAGATCAGCCATTGAATGGCAGAACAGACTTGAGAGCCTGAAAGACCTGTTGCGACTTTCCACGACAAATCTCCTCCCAGAGCCTTTCCAAGGCATTGCCATTCTTTAAACCGCATCAGTGTCAAACTTCCACTCTTCCTCGATCTGTATATGATCTTCTATCTTTTGCTGTCTTCGTAGCCCTCTCATGATTACTCTCTATTTAATCTTCTCCATCTGTATTTAACCATTACCTTTTCGCCTGTATTTAACCATTTCCCTACTGTACTGTATTCAATCTTCTTTTCATTTCTTTCCATTTGCACTTCTCCCTATTACTTTGCATTAAGTCTCATGCTCCTCTCCTGCTTTTCACCCTCTCCTGGTTCCCTAGTATTTAATCTTTATCCTATTACTTTATACTCAACCCTCTCTTTATTATTGTCTATTTAATCCTCTTCCCATTATTCTCTATTGAATTCTCTCCCCAGCACAATCTTTGATTACCTTTCTATCGCTTTTTAACCCTCTCTTTACCCCGGTTCTCTTAAATTATTCTTCCCCAAATATATAATGAGAGATTAGGTGTTCCTGCCTATTTATTCCCCATACCGCTGGCATGTGACAGATGCTGCTTTGTGCAACTGCCCCTTGGTGGTCACTGGGACTGCAGATCCATCCCAAAGCACAGGAGGGACTCAACATTCACACCACATGGTCAGACATAGTTTTATTCATAAGTAGGAAACAGGCACATATTCAGCATATACTAATGCTTACATATAAATATGAACGGTTTCCACAGACAACAATATTCATATTTATAAACAAACAATTCACATACAAGATAATATTTATCCATAAACACAGATGATTCCAATGCACAATAATATTTACACATAAACTCGATCAGCTCCAATGCAAAACAATATCTATACACAGATAAAGAGCTCTATGCAAAAATACAGAATATGTATTATACGTACTGTATAAAACATGCAATACTGTCAATGTGAATGACTGAGTGTTTATATATATGTGTGTGTATAGACACACACGCGCAAATACACACACTTTTATTTAAAGAAAATTGTTGACTCTTTTACAAAAATAACTTACAAAAGTAAGTTTTAAAATTACAAAAATACCGAAAATCAAAAATAATGCCACATTATTACATTACGGTAGTGTTAACAGTATAGTACCTATTAGTTTTCAGAATACAATCGTCTCGTTGTTGCTTAACTTAACCCAAGTTAAAATAAACTCAAATTAAATGAAATAGTATTGAATTAAAGTACAATCCAATAAGATTAAATTGTATTACACTACACTAGATTATTCCTCTCGCCATACGTCCACTGAAGCTCTCGTCCACGGGAGCATTAGTTACTATACTCGTATTTACTGGGCCTCACACAACCCCACTCTGTGTCCCCAAACCCCTATATACCAATCCTTACGGCTATATAAATGCCCTAATCAGTATCGCCGATTGGTACATGTCTATGTAATTTAGGAATAGCCGCCATGTCCTTTAAAATTACTCTGTTCCATGGTGCACCATATTTGTCAGATAATCCTTGGGATGTGTTCCATCATGAATCTGTGCCATCCTGCAAGACCTGGAGGGTTTTTTTCTGATATCCACTTCATTAAAATATTCGTCCTCACACAATGTGTAAGATTGGTAAATAATCTCTTCCCATTCTCACCCAGGGAGGGCAGATTCGGTAAACTTCAAAGGAGGGACACTTTGATTCATCTGAACCTAAATTCGCAGGATCTTCTCCAGCTAATTCACTATGGCACCATCACTCTCTCTCTCTCTCTCTCACACACACACACACACA